>NC_056726.1:231604530-231754530 GCF_019279795.1 Protopterus annectens | reverse complement strand
ACTTAGTTCTGTCAATAACAAACATACTGTGCAGGCCAAATGAATGAAATTACATTTTACCAACCCTTTCTTTAATGTTAAAGGGTGTGAGCTGCTAAGTGTAAATATGAGTTATTAAATGAAGGTTTCCTATAGATGTTAGGACTGAAACCATCATTATAAGTAGAAATATATGTAAGCAAGAAATTAATTCCTTCCCTGCAAAACTGATAGGTAAACTTAAGGAACTTAGTAGTGTGATGTAGATATATTACAAAGTTATGAAACGTCTCTAGGCGGCCATTCCTTAAAATAAGGATGTCATCCAAATACCTGAAATAAGTCTTACAGCAGTCAAGATAATCCAAAGGAAAACAAATTTCTTTTCTCAGCTCAGCAATACTAAGTTTATAAACACTGGGGGGCAAGCTGCCTCCATGGCCACATAGTTGGTTTGCTGGTAGAATTCCCCTGTAAAGTTATTTTGCAACACAATTTCCACATAATTCATCAGAAAATTGATTTCAGTGAAAGACAGAAAATCACAATTCAAAATGGCTTCTTGGAAATGCACTTTGACCTTTAAGGCACAAGCAGTATTTAAACACTCCAGTTTAAACTTTTTCAGTTCTGATGAAATACCGGCTGATGTAGGAGATGAAAGTGATTAAAATGACTGTAGTGACTGTGTTTTGATTCAACTGTAGTGATTGCTTTTGAGAATTCTGAATTGATGATTTTTAACATTAATTTTAAATATTACATTTAGGTGGCATTTCCTGCTATTCCTGTCTGAGAGGAAGTGTTTGTGTGATGAGTTTTTATATTTGCTAGTTTTTATTGGTGCACATGTTGTCTCCTTTCTCATCCCCAGACAGACGTTCTGCATCCATACCTCTCAGTTGTTCAGATTTTTCCAGAATGTCCAGATTTGTGCCTCATATTTTTGTTATGTTTCTCATAAAGTGCGCCTTTCTGACAAATCACTAGAAAATTACTGAGGACTGAGGTCAGAAAATAATGGCAGACATTTCAGATTCAGACTTCATATCCTTCAGAAAATGCATGCTAATGCAAAACCTGTCAGTCTATCAACTTTCTAATCTTGTAAGAGCAATATTTAAAAAGCATCCCTATTTTTGGTCTTTTGTCCCACCATTATTTATTGCTTTGCCCAGATTTCATGCTCTAAGAGTTTGCTAGGTATGCCTGTAACTGAGAGACCTAACTAATTCTATTGGCACAATCCATTTGCTTCATCTCTTATTTGCTAGCACCTCATTTAAGGGTAGATATTGGTTGCATAACAATGAATTGTGATGTATACTCACCTGTAGACATACTTGATATCTGCCTTGCCCATTTACAATTAAGTGTAAAGAAATGTATTGCTTTGCCACAGCAACAAGCAAAAACTGAATATTAGGAGGCACTAGTAAGTCTTTCAAACAGCAGTCTCTAATTGGTTAGTTTGTCTTTCCAATGGAATTGAGACAGCTCACAGAAGTTATGAAAGATTTTCTAATATATGTGTTACATATATGTTTAAACTCTTATTAAAAAAAACGATTATCATACATATAATATTTGTTAGAGGTGTAGTTACACTTGGATTTAGTGCCACCTTGTCAAGTTAAAACCCAAGGGGGAAGACTGAAGGATTGAACATCCATGACAGGAGGGATTCAATTTTGCATAATTTCTACCTCTACCAAATATTACAGGTAGCATAGAATGTCAATATATTTATCCCTCTTGGTTTTGTGGTAGTGGCTGCAACAGTGGGTGGTTAGATAACTTGCATTTTCCTACCTATTCTAATTTTTCTAAATTTCATTACAAATCCAAAAGTAAAGTAAAAAAATCTTATCCTAAGGGCATTTGGGGACAATTCATTTTTAGTATATTAATTCTTCTAATGAAAATATTAACCCTGCAACTTCTTGTTAAAATGAATATTGGATCTCAGTAATATGCTATTATCTGGTTGACCAGCATGCCACCTCCCCGTTCCATCAACCACTCAGGAACAGGTCATGACTAGCCAATATAAACCCTGTTGTTATATCCATAAAACTGGAACAACACTTAAATTCAGCTGTTTTCTCAATTTAAGGAACATTTCTTTAATTTGCATGAAGATGTTTGACAGAATGGCAGCAGTACTCATAAAAGTACTGGTTTGTTTCACTTCTGATGTGATAAGTGAGGCATTATGGGTTTGGTATTGTGTATCTTAGCATTTTGAGCTAAAGTCAATATTCATATTAAAAATCACTGTACATAGTTTTGTAGGTTCATAACTCAATACTAAACTGTTGATCCAGAGAATCATTAGTAACCTACTCACAATACCCCAGATCATAGGTAGCCATTGGCATGATTCATTTATTCCTAGTTTTGATCCCTTTCAATGAGGGCTTAAAGGGACAGACCCAGGGTGTATTTCTGATTGCTCATTCATTCTTCTAGATTATGCATGAACTACTTTGATTTACATTGAAAGGAAGTCTATTTCATAAAAGATGTATTTTCTCAGATATATATCTATCCTGCCAACATGCCCTGTTTATGTTGCAGTGGAAGCTGCAATCTTTTGAATTGCCGCTGAGAAAATTAATTAATTTTTCAGATAATTAGAAGGTCAGATATGATAGAATCCTTTCAGCTAGTGAGAGTTCCTCTCTCAAGATTCTTTAGGAAACATAAACGAGACTGATTGCTTTAAGGTAGTTTGCATAGTTCAAGGAAGACATGCCCTTAATTATATTAGTAAGGAAATGCTGCAGTCTGGGCCATATGCTTATCCAGGTGCATACCAAGGTGGACATTATACTCTATTATGGGCCTAATGAGGGATGAGCAGAGAAGGATGATCATTTCCTTAGATCTGGAAGAAATATCTCCGGTGATTAGTCAGGCAAGGTGGAAACATTTCATAACAGTAGTGAATGCACAATAATTAAACCATAGTTCATTGTCTGTGAAAATGCCCTGGATGCTAATAACTGATTTAACTTTTCATAGAGTGTCACCTAAGTGGTAGGTATATGGGTTCCTAGTTTTGTCTAAGGTCACAATATATATATATCTGAGCCTTCTTTGTAGGCAAGCACCAATGGATGAAAGCAGTTATGACTCTGCTAAGACAAGCAGCTCATACAATCCTTTAAGCAAATGGAACATTCCCTACCTGGGGACTGTTGATCTTATATACATGTCTACCCTCTTTTGGTTGGCCAAAAGGTGTTGACCAAATGGACTCTGATCTTGTGTTCATGCAACTAAAAGTAAGCAAGACAGACATCTTCATCAGACCCATGTCCCCTGAAAAAAATCCCTGATGTGATACCTGGGGATCTGGAAATGCAGGAGCCAATTAAATCCCATTTCTGCACTCCACCCCCTACCTCTCCCTCATCAACTAAGAGAAAAACATCATGTCTTTACTTAAACTGTAGCAAAATGCTATAAGAGTTTTCTTAAAAAAAAAAGAAAAAAAAGTTTTTTCTTTATAAAATTGTAGCAAGCCGTTGCTATAGTTTATACCATACACAGAGCACTACAGCACACAGATTTTTCTTAAAAAAGAAACAAAAAACACCAGCAGTTGTAAAAAATGGATGTTTCTCCTTGCAGCTTTTCACTTTGTTATAGTTGTTGCAATCATCTGATGCATAATGTATTGCATATAAGCAAAGATGTGCTTTGTGCAGCGGTACATTCAACTGCTCTGAACCTATGGACTATAAATACCACCTCAACTCTCTAAGTATGGAAAAGTGGGGAAGATGTTCTGCATACTCAGATTCAGTACTAAATTGACCTGACTTCATAGGATCAGAGGAGATTCCTAGGCTATCGACTCAGATATCATTTTAAGGCTAGCTGTTTTATCCCACTGTGATACCATAGAAATGCTAGTCATTACCCAAGATTGCATTTAGTGATGGCTGCCCATGTCCAGGAGGGTTGAGGGCGCTAACCATGGTAAGAATTTATGGTGCCCCTTTCACTCATCCAGGTTCATCTCCAACAGTGTCAGAGAGGTCAATGGAAGACTAATTTGTCCCTCCAGCATGTCCTATTTAAGTTGCAGGCCATATTTAGGTCCCTGGAATGGGTATCCCTAGACCCATTTGATTTACTGATATGCAGTAAGTTCATTAGGTTAGAGTCTTGGATCGCTCTGTAGACCAGGCATAAGTCTCCACTAAGAAGTGTATATGATATGGAGTAGAGTGACTGGGACTTTAGTAGGTCTGTGTAAGGCGTATGCTGGAGCACCTTGATCTTCTTAGAACCCTCTGAGGTATCTCGGATTGCTGCAGGTGCTTTATATGGTACATGCTGAATGAGACATTATACTCAAGTATGGGCCAGTATAGAGAAGTTATAACCTCTTTTCCTCTCAAGGTGATGCCTTTACTAATCAAGTATGCTGCATAGAAAGCATTCCTTACTATAGTAGATGCATTGTGGTTGAAGTTAAGGTTGCAGTCTTCTTGTGATCCCAGCTCCCTTACCACTTTGTGGGTACTTCGGGTATTGTTGTTGATCTGATAATGTGAAGGGACATTGATTGTGCTGAAGGGAATGATGATGCATTTTTTTGCATTCAGTTTGAGACATGGACTAATACACCAGTTGCTAATTTGTGTGAGACTCTCCTGGAATATACTGACATCATTTGGAGGTTCAATGATTGCACCTAATTTCCAGTCATCTGCAAACTTGGTCAGCCACAATCCCTCAGTTTTGACCTGCACTTATGAGAAGTATATACCAAACAGTGGGGGGGTCCAGCACTGACCCCTGTGGTACCCCACTTGTAACAGGTCTTTTGGTTGATGTGGAGTCATCTTACAATGAAGGAGTTTATATTCAGTTTGCTAAGTTTATCGGTAATGCCTGAATGTGGGACTGTGTAGAAAGCCTTTGCCAAGTCAAGGTATGTTGTTTGCACAGATTTGCCCTCATCAATGGGCCTGGTCACATTTTCAAAGAAATCCACCAGATTTAACAGGCAGGATCTGCCCTTGATGAAGCCAAATTGGGTAGGATCCAGGGTTTGGAGGTCACCTATGTCTTTATTTATGAAGTTCATAATGATACAATCCATGGCCTTACAGATGAGGCTAGTCAGGCTTATGGATCTGTAATTCCCTGGGTCTGTTGCTAGGTCACCATTGTAGAGGGTAATATCTGCTGCTGTTCTCCATTCTGCAGGAACAAAGCCTGTGGTTAAGCTATGATTGAAAAGCTTACTTAATGGTGATGTTAGTTTAATTTTTAGCCTGATTAGAAAACAGCTTGGAATGTCATCTGGTCCCATAGAGGCTGTGTTTTTTGCCTTGGACAAGGCTTTAAGGACTTGCTCTTCAGATATGTAGGATAGGTGGGAAGTTTGGAAGGAGGTTTTGATAAATTAGGAGGAGAAAAGGGAGGGGAAATTCTCACCAAACCTTTCCCCTAGCAGGTTTCCTATTTCTGTGGGGTCAGAGTGTGTGTGATACCATTGGTCGCTAGTTCTGCACATGCTTGGGTTCTATCTTTTAGGCTATGTACGTAGCTGTAAAAGGCCTTATGGTTATCCTTGGCTGTACTTGTTTCTTTCAAAGGAGCCCTTAGAAGATTTAACAAGTTGTTTTAGTTGCTGTTAAGGCTGAGGAGGGTGTTTTTCCATCATTGGGTCCTTGCCTTTGTTTTCCTGGACAGCAACATTTTGCGTTTATTGTAAAGTTTGTTGATGGTGAATGTCTACCATGGCAGCTTGTTTTTATATGGGGCTCTGGCTTTGATTCTTTCTGGAAGAGCAGAGTTTATACACTTATGCAAGTGATTGTGCAAGGCTTTAGTGTAAGCGTTGCCAAAGTTACCAGTTTCAGCTTAGGCTGGGGCTTGGAATGCACTTATGCCTTCACCTAGGAGGGTATAGAATGCCTTGTTGAAGTTTTTTAGTCTGATTTCACCCTTTGTGAGTTCTGGTGTCAGTGCCAGCTCAAAGGTGACTGATTTGTGGTCACTTTTAAATAATGAGGGTCCGACAGTTGTAGTAGTGCATCTGTTTGACATGTTGGTGAGGACCAAATCTAGAATGTTTGCTCCTTTTGTCGGGATGTGAACAATTTGTTCCAGGGCATTTGAATTAACAAAGTCAAGGAAATTATTGCGCTAGTGAGTTAAGGCTAGAGAAGTTATCCCAGTTGATGGTAGGATAATTGAAATCCCCCATAACCAGTGTGTTCAGTAAAATTTGGATTGTCTCCAGTTTGGTCAAGTAGGTGTCATGGGCATTGTGACCTATGGAGGGGGATCAGTAACTGGCTATGACTTGAGAATGGGGGGGGGTCTTACCCACTGTTACCTAGATTTGGAGCAACTTCATGGAGTTGTCCAGTCTGACTAGTCAGGAGGTGAATTTTTGCAGCTGCTATCCTGTTGTCCTTGTGCGAATATTTTGTAATAAAGGTTTAAGGAAGGTAGACATAAAGCCTTTTATAGGTATGTTGAACGTGTGTGGCTTCATAGGCTCATTAATAATCATTTTACATTGTTTTCAGATTTCTTTGGGGATATTCAACTTTTTCTAAGCATGCAGAATGTAGGGTTTTTCCAGAACATCTGTGTACTTAATTGCAATTGTGTCATGTTCATAGGTTTATAGTTCCATAGGATGACACTAGGCTATTGGCCCTTATAAGCCTAGCCAAGAATTTTGCCCATGTTCCCTCAAAGTTAGCACCTGTTTCGCCTGTCCAGCAGCGACACAGGTGAGATCCCAGGAGTATATCTTCTGTTTCCCATCCAGTCGTCCAGGCTCCTCTTAAAGAGGACTAGAGAGGCAATCTGTTTGACATGGATAGGGAGTTTATAGAACAGATGGGGGAGCCTTTGGGACACAAATCTATACCACCAGCAAGGTCTACTAATGTCACAGACCAGGTTAAAGCCTTGCATGTGGGTTGCACGAGTGGAGTTTGTCTTACTGATATGCAGCAACTCCAGCAAGGCTGGGTCTGAAATGGCCTTGTATGCCAGACATAGGTCACCTCTGAGAAGTCTGAATAAGACTGAGTAGAGGAACAGGGCTTTTAGCTTATCTGTATAGGATAGGTGTTTGAGACCCTGGATTTTCCTGGCCAGGAACCTCTGTGGTCTCTTCAACTGCTGCATGTGCTTGGCAAGATACATGCCAAAGCAGGCATTGTACTCGATAATGGGGTCTGATAAGGGAGAAGTACAGGGATGATATGACCTTGTTCCTGGATGTAATACCCTTCTTTATTTGGTGGGCCATATAGAAAGTCTTCCATACAACTGAGGCAACGTGGTGGTCAAAATTCAGGTTGCTATCAACCTGGGTGCCCAAGTTCCTCACAACTGATTGCATGCTTAGTACTATGTTACTTATCTGATAATTTTTGGGGATGACATTTTCTATAAAGAGGATAATGATGCATTTCTTGGCATTCAGTTTGAGGCCATGCTTCTGGTATCAGTCATTAATTTGAGTAAGGCCCTCTTGAAGGATGTTCACATCACTAGGAGAATTTAAGACAGAGCCTAGCTTGCAGTCATCTGCAAACCTGGTCAGCCACAGAACACTGGTTTTGGCTTGTACCTCAGAAAAGTATATCCCAAACAGTAGAGGACCCAAGACTGATGCTTGGGGCGCACCCCTTGTAACAGGTCTACTACTAGATGTGGCTTCTTCTACTTTGACTGAGTGGGTTCTATCAGTGAGCCAGTTAGCTACCCATCTGGTAATGTATGGGTTGATGCTTAGCTGGAAGATTTTATCTATTATGTCCAAGTGGGGAATAGTGTCAAAAGCTTTGGCTAGGTCAAGGTAGGCAATGTGCACTGTCTTCCCCTCGTCCATGGCTATGGTGACTATTTGAAAGAATTAGACCAAGTTTAACAGGTGTGATCTCCCTTTGACAAAACCAAACTGTGTGGGGTCAAGCGTTTGGAGGTGGCCATTGTCCTTGTTTATAAGGTCCATGATAATGCATTCCATGCCTTGCAGATCAGGCTAGTTAGGCTGATGGGTCTATAATTGCTTGGGTCAGTGGACGCTCCACCTTTGTGTAGAGGGATGACAGTGGCTGTCCTCCATTCAGCTGGGATGAAGCTGGTGCTCAGGCTTTGGTTGAATAGGGTGTCTAATGGAGCTGAGAGCTCATGCCTGAGTTCATGTAGGATACAGCCGGGGATGTTATCGGGCTCCATGGACACTGTAATTTTTGCCTTTGAGAGGGCATTAAGGACCTGCTCCCTGGTGATGAGGGGAGGGGTCAGGTGTTTGGGATGTCCTAGTTTATTGATTGGGGGGACAGGGGGGTGAAGTTTTCACTGAACCTGTCTGCCAGCAGGTTGGCTATATCTATGGGGTCTGTGTATGTGGTGTTATTGACCATGAGTTCAGAGTAGATTTGGGTGCTACCTTTGAGATTGCAGACATATGTGAAGAAGGCCTTGTGACTTTCCTTGGGGGATGTGGCCAATATTGACTCAAAGTTAGCCTTAGGGGATTTCACCAGTGACCTTATTTGCTTGTTCAGACAAAGGACAAAACTTCCAACTTGGCACCTGCTCCTTCTTGGCCCTGGGCAGCAATTTTTTTTCCTTCTGTTATAGAGTTTGTTTATTGCTGCTGTCCACCAGACAGGTTTACTCTTCCTTGTGGAAGATGATTTGGTTCTGTCAGGTATTGCTGAGTCCATGCAGCTATGTAGGTGCTCATATAGTTTTTAGGTGTAGGCTTGGACATTAGTGTTAGTTTCAACTGAAGGGACAGTGGCTATGAAGCTGCTTATACCTGCTCTAAGGAGTTTGTAGTCAGCTTTCGAAAATATTTTTTGTTTGACCCTGATGGGGGGGTGGGGGTCAGGGGAGATGGTGACTTCAAAAGTGATCGTTTTATGGTCGGATCTTACCAAGGAGGATGACACTGTAGGAGTGCTACAGTGGCTACTCATGTTGGTTAGGACCAAGTCCAGGATATTTTCACCTCATGTAGTGGTGTCGACCAGCTGATCCAATGTACTGGCATTGACAAAGTAGAGGAATCTCTGGGTATTCATGTCTGGGCTAGAATAGGTCTTCTACTCTATGGTAGGGTAGTTAAAGTCACCCAGGATCAGGGTAGAGCGTTGAATCTTGATGGATTCAAGTAAGTCTAGATAGGTGGAGTGGGCATCCTGAGTCATGGGTGGGGGTCTGTAGCTAGCTATGATTTGAATAGGTGTTTTGTCAACAGTTAACTGCACTTGGAGTGTCTCCTGTGCGCCATACCATTTGACCAGCCTGGAGGTGTGTATAAAAAACAAAATCATACAATTCTCAAGAAAAAAACATTTTTTTTTCATTGTAACATATTTGGTCTCAGTTTTCTTGGCATGAAGCAGCCAGTACTGGAAGTCATATAAAATGCTGAGATGTCTGAAATCCTCAAGGAAAGAAGAGCAGTCTGATGTGCATTTTGCATGTGAGGATCTTATTGAAATTTCTTATAATTCTTGTTCCTTACTCTCTAATGGAATTGATGCATGCCCTATTTATGACAGGTTCTGTTCTCCATGGCCTGCTTGGTAAAAATTTCTTATCACTGCAACACTTGCATCACCTATAGTTACATTATGAGTATATAAAGTAATTAAGAGTGCACACATGCATAGCAGTGCTGCGTTAATCAGTCTTCTTTCTTACAAACTGTAGGAAGGTAGTATCCTGTTGGTGGGATTTTGGATGCATGTCATTAAGTATTTTAAATGTAGATTTTGTTGTGAAAGGTCAAATCTATGCATTGTGGTCAAAGATGTGCTGTACATGTATGTTGCTAGTGTTATGAGTCAGGGTTTGAAAGCAGTAATCAGAATAATGTAGTATGTGTAGGGGTGATATGAGTTGTAATGTGTGCGCTTGATAAGTATAGTGTTGGTTGAGTTTTATGAAGCAGAAATTATCCCATGGTATGTTGAGTTGGTTATATAAATTTTGTGGTGGTGGTGGGCTTGCCACTCGTGTTAGAAGTGTGCATGTTTAGTGAGTGTGTGTGTGCGTGTGTAGAAGTGTGCATGTTTAGTGAGTGTGTGTGTGTATGTGTGTGTGTGTGTGTGTGTGTGTGTGTGTGTGTGTGTGTGTGCGTGTGTGTGTATGTGTGTAAGTGTGTACCCGTGTCGTTATGTTTAAATTCTGGATGTGAAAAGGAAGATGCAACAGTGGGAGGTGCGTGCATTGACGCAGAGAGGCAGAGGGCATTCTTAAAGAAGAATGAATGTTCTTAAAGAAAAAGAAGAAATGTAGTTTCTTTTATTATTATTTTTGTAATTAAAAAAGTAAATGTAGTGGCAGCCCTCCCTAGCCAGCTGCTTAGGTCGCCTAGTACTGGATCCAGCTCTCATAGCATCAGAATTAAAAATGACATGTTTTACTTCAACCACAACCCTGTGGTAACTTAATCGCCATGCTGGAGGTGTCAGCAGCTGCTGGAGACACTAATGGCTATGATGTCAGTGATGCACTAGTGACCAGTGATGGGGCACCAAGTTTGGATGGTGGCTATTCTCGATCCTGCTGCAGCACATAAATGTAAAATAAATGGAGCTGAAGAAACAAAGAAAAAAAATCATGCATATAATTGAAAAAACAGTGAGAAAAATGGATGGGAAAAACAAGTACAAATACAATGATAAAATGCATGTTAAACATTACCTGTGTCTGACTATTATACAAGAACTATAATGCAATGGTCAAGACATACCCAGCCCACTGTAACAACAATGCACCAATAACAGCCCACTGGGGACTTGAACCCACATTCTTTAGCACATGCAAACTGAAATGCAATGTACTAGCTCTCTGTGAAAAGTTTGCAGTGAAACACATACTAATGCTGTGTATCATATACTTGCAGAATGACATAGACAACATGCAGCTCACTCTAATGTGTACATCACCTTGGTGTGGGCAGTGTATTCAGAAGTACCAATGGAACATTCGATGGAAATTAGGTGTGACAGTAGAAGAAATGAGGAATGGTTGGGAATAGAATCCAAAGCTATTAACATATCCAGTGCGTAAGCATATAGTTCAAGCAGCTGAGCCATCTGTAAAATCCTACTGAAGGGTGCAGTTAAACATGTGCTGATGTCAGCAGGTTGGCCAGATTAATAAAGTAGGACTGGTGAAAATTTAACCAATGCCACAGAGTCTGCAGATCTTATAAATTCCTATGAAATGTAGTACCTATAGTGCTGTAAAATATAACAGACATAAAAGCCAAACATACGTGTTAAAATGTTATGAAAATAGTGCATCGGGATAGGGGGGGTGATCTGAACCCAGTAGCAGCATAATAGTAGGACAGCAGCACTTCAGCATGTTCAGTTATAGATTCATAGCAGTATAACAGGCTAGCAAACATACAGGCCTTTTTAAGTCTAGCCATGTATCCTAGATGTATATGACAAGTTTTAGGAACCTTAAGATTTTTCTAAGGTGTATGTGTAGGATTGTGCTTGGGTGATGAAGTAGTTTAAAGCTGCCTCTGAGCATTGAGAATGTATGTGCCAATCTCAGGGTGAATTTTGATTCCCCATTCATTGATTAAAGTTGTGCCTGAAGTGGATTAAGGAAGAGCACTGCTTCACATGGATGGGAAGCCTGTTACAGAGAAGGGGTAATTTCTAAGATATATACCCATCACTTTGACATATCCTATTTATGTTGCAAACAAAGTTTAAGTCCCTTGATAGGATAAATCTGATGGTATTTATTTTGCAAATATACAGATGGCCCATTATTGTGGGATTCAGGGATGCCTTGCATGCCAGTCAAAGATCACCCCTCAATAATCATAGGAGAGCAAGTACAGTGATAGGGCTTTAAGGTGATCTATGTAAGACATTTGTCTGGAGCATTTCTCCCTGGGCCTCTGCTGAAAATTGGCTTTGTTCTAAGTCGGACTTTCCTGGTTAACAAATGTTAAGTAAAATAATAAATAAAATAAATAAATAATGTTCTTTATGCCCTGTATCCTTTTTTAGGCAAAACCTCTGTGGACATTCCCACTGTTGCATATGCTTGGTCAGGTACATACCAAAGGGGGTGTTATACTAAAAGACTGGTTTAATGAGGACCAAATACAGTGTAACAATGATTTTCTTGGACCTACATGTCATACCCTTGCTCATAAGTTGCGCAACATGGAATGGTTTCCTTACTACTGTAGACACATGATGGTTGAAGGCCAGGTTACTGTCTACATGCATCCCCAAATCTAAGACTACCTTGTCTAGTCTTGGGGGTGTGTGCGATCAGTGAGGTAGTTCCCAGGTTTGCTTGACTTCCCAAAGGATACTATTATGCATTTCTAGGCTTTGGCTTTTTTGACTGTGGCTTTGGCATCAGTTATTTGTATGCATTAGTCCTTTTAAGAGTATACTTGTGTTATGGGAGACAACTGACGTTGGCCTTGACTTCAGAAAAGTATTCTAAATATTTGACATGTTCAAAAATATCTCAGCTATACTATTTTTAGCATTCATTTTATCATTTTTTCAAATGAAATAATAAGTTTACAATGAAAAAAAAAAGTCAAAATTCAGCAAATGTCAAACTTACAATGTCAATTCCTGGTTTCCCAAATTCTGAATTTGACATAATTCGAAAATCCAGAAGGTGACGTCAAAGCCTTCTGCTGTTAGCATGTGTATTACCAGAGTATCCACTTCCTAAAAACAAACTTCAAACAGCTACACCCCCCACATCTCCTGCTTATTATATATACCAACTCCGAGATCACACTACAGTGAGGAAAAGGGTAAATTTCCCGATCCCCATTTTAGTGCAATCTCCACTCTGACTGTTGAACCTATATTACAGAATGAACACTAACATTCGCTAATATAGCTGCGACATTTAACAAATTGTCTTTGCAAAACTTTGAAAACAAGCATTCAGGTTTCACATAACTACCGTACAGTGTTTTAATACTAAACCAAAATAATATATTAACAATTGATAGTACAAGTCACAAGATATAAGATATTTTATTATGTATATCATTTGACATTTAATTCTTGAAGATTTTTATTGCATTTATTAAAAAACATAAATGAGAAATCTTGCATTATTTTGCATAGTAATTTCACATACTGGTTATTTTATCACGAGGACAATTAAATTTAATCAATTTGTCTCAGAAAAGCATTCATAGAGAGGTCTTTATAACCCTGCCATAATTTCTGTCTCACTGGAGCCAAAATCTGATGAATCTCTGGAGAGGCAGATTTGCTGTGAAAAGACAACCAACTCAAATTTTTGTAACCAGCGGAGAATGAAATAGAATAATATGTGACACCTTGGCTAACTGTCCTTGAAAGCTTAACTGGGAGATGTCAAGAAGCTAACAAACTTGCATAGCTGAAAAAAAGTAATGTAATTTCAGCATATTCAGTAGATAAAATAAAATATTCATTATAGCATCCACAAAAAAAGGGAAAGATAACAAAATTGTGTCAGTGACTAGAATATAGACAGTGACATTTTGACCAAAGTTTAATAAATTAAGTAGTAATTCTGAGTACTGTAAGTACTGGTATTTTAAATTAAATTAAATGGAAAAAAAAAACAATATTTGGTATGGTATTACAATCAAATCTCATGGGGGAAAGTGGGGTGCATTCTGGGAAACAGAAGGCTTAGCCAAAAAAAAAAAAAAAAAAAAAAAAAAAACATTGCAGAGAGCCATCCAGTGATGCCATTTAGTGATAGACTCAAATAAAAATTAACAATAATTTCATCCTGAATTGCAAGTATTATATGACATAGAACATTGTGGTATGTACACACACATCCAAACATATAAACACATATGTGTGCGTGAGTGAGAGAGTGTGCGTGTGTGTGTGTGTGTGTGTGTGTGTGTGTGTGTGTGTGTGTGTGTGTGTGTTCAGCATTGATCACATGTATAAAACAAACAAAAAACAAAAAAAGCAAATGTGAGAAGTCTGAAAATGAAATTACACATTGCAATGCTAAGAAGAAGAAGAAAACAGGTTTCAGTTTTTGGTTGAGCAATATCATGTCCATCAACAAGTATGCAGGGTAATGGAGAGCAGCCAAAAATCACCTGGTGTTCATTGGACACATGGTACTTAAATACAAATGTTATTTTCTCCTCCTTCATCAGCACAGATAAATGCAGTCATATAAAAGCTACTTTGATAGAAATAGATAGCCACAGATCCCCCCACTGTGCCTTGCTCATGAATGACACCACCTAAATCCAGTTTTTCCTGTACAAAAGACACTTCAATCAGTGATCTCATCCCTTCAGTATATTCTTAGTTCTGACAAGTGGTAAGACTGCAGTCTGTGGCTGCTTCAGAGGTGTAGTGAAGAGGGGTAGCAGCCAGGAGATATTAACCTAGCAGGAAAACTGTCTGGGAACTCAAAGAGGTGAAGAAATAGTAGGTTCTTAACCCTATGCACAGTGGCATGGAAGCAGACATCATCTACGAAATACAAATAGTAATGACTATGTCTCTTGATCTTATACTAAATATGTTGGCACAAATTAAGGTAACACCCATACACTTCTGCTGTTCTGAGAATATATTGTTGGCCCTTCAAAGCAGCAGTCTCAAAGTCACAGGTGATACATTGTATTGCTGGTATTAAAGACAGGAAGGCACACAACTCATAAAATAGATACCACCATAACATTATACAATGGGAAAGACTTTGAGGTCTTCAGGCGATACAAAAATGGCACTGTACCACAGAGCATAGTTGGCACATTTCATTAGTTTCCAAAAAAAAAAAGTGCCATCACATATCCATAATGCTATTAAGCATAGATGCACTGCACTTTTCAACATGGTCAGTAATAAGATTTCAACACCAGCTGTGAAGTTATTCTGAGATAGGCCTGTCTCTATCTTCAGCATCCAATCATATATGTTTGTAGGCTTACTGGTGTATACTATGCTAATGATCCATGGACCACATTAAGACTAGCCATGCTACCCATTTATTTCAGACATGTTTTGTATACTATGGTAATTTTAAGAGGTATAGGTAGGCTTGTGTGGACAAGCAATTACATGCTACCTCTGTCTATTAGAGACATAGGTGCCATACTAAGGGTAAATGTAGGGGTCCCCATACACTGTCCCAACTTATGCTTGAATTAGATCAGGGAAGAACCATAGTTAACATAAGTAGAAAGCTTATTACAGAGAAGGAGTAGTCTTTGAGACACATACCTGTCCCTCCAACATGTCCTATTAATTTCACAGACAAAGGTTAGGTCCATAGATCAGGTGATTTTGATGTTATTTATTTTGCAGATATGTAGCAGATCCATGAAAGCAGGATCCAATGATGCCTTGTAGACCAGCCATAAAGTGGCTCTCAACAGTCTGTAGGAGACAGAGTACAGTTATAGGGCTTTGATGTTCACACAGGACATATTGTTTACTCCCTGCATTCTTTTTGTGAGGAACCCCCGTGGATGTTTCAGTTGTTGCATGGACCTGGAATAATATTGTACTCATAAACTGGTCAGATGAGGGCCAAATAGAATGGGATTATGACATCCTTTGACTTAGATGCTATACCCTTGCTTATACATTGCACCGTATAGAAAGATTTCCTTACTACCATAGCCATATAATGGTCAAAGGCCAGGTAACTGTCTACATGTGTCCCCAAATCCCTTACTACTGGGTCTACTCTAACATGTTTATTGTCAATGAAGTAGTTTCCAGGGATAGCTGGCTTCCCGATGGATACTGTTATGCATTTTGGCACCAGTTATTTGTTTATCTCAGACCTTATTGGAGGGCATTTGTGTTTTTGGGCAATTCTATGACTGCACCTTGTTTTCATTCATCTGTACACTTCATCAGATAGAGCCTCTGGATATTGGCTTTGACTTCAGAGAACTAGATGGCAAAAAGGAGTAGACCCAGTCATACCTCTCAACCTCTCAACCTCTTGGAGCAAGAAATCTGGATAAATCCATAAAGAATGGAGGGACAAAGGCCCAGAAATAGGGACAGTTTTTAAACATTGCTCTTACAATCTTAGAAGGTTGATAGAACAACATGTCTTGCATTACCATGAATTTCCTGGAGTGTATGAAGTCAAACTCAAATGTCTGTCTGTCATTATTTCCTGACTTCAACCCTCAGTGATTTGACAGAAAACCACAATTTTCTGAGAAACTGACCAAAAGTGAGAAAAAATATCTGGACAGTCTGCAAAAATTTGTACAATTGAGTGGTATGGACCGAGTACAGAGATCAAAGGGACTCTGTTAGTGCCTAGTCTATTTGTGGAGGTGGATTCCCATATCCCAATTTCTTGGATCCTATTTGTCCAGCTGGCTATCCTGAGGGTGACATATGGGTTTATACCTAATTTTATGAGTTTGTCTACAATTCCCAAGTGGGTTATTGTGCTGAATGCCTTGGCCAGGTCAAGGAGACAGTATACGCCACTTTGCCCTTGTACATTGCTTTGGCGACCTTCTCAAAGAAGTCCGCAAGCTAAAGTAGTCTACCTACCCTTGATGAAATCCAACTGGGTTGGATCCAGTGTCTAAAGGTGTCCTTTGTTATAATGCATTATTTCTATGATAATTCTTTCCAAGGATTTGCATATGAGACTAGTCAGAATTATGGGTCCACAGATGATCCATCTTTTTGTAAACCTTATGAATGTCCTTTTCCTGGAAGGCTATTTTACATAAAATTTGACTTGGTTAGACTTAATTAGTCCTCTGAATTCCATACATAGACTGTTGAGGGAGTTTAGATGTCACTGGGCATGCTTTTTAATTTTTGCAATGGTTTTCTCCATTTTGTTATACATCCTACTGACATTGGGATTCCAGCAGGGTATATTGTTTTTTGAGTTTATTCTGCATTAATTCCTAGTAGATGTACCTATGCAGCTATTACAATTTTACAACATTTCTGAAAAATGTTGTGCATATGTGTGTGTGTGTGTGTGTGTGTGTGTGTGTGTGTGTGTGTGTGTGTGTGTGTGTGTGTGTGAATGACACCAAAAACTAAACTGGTTATCCAGATTAATTACCTTCTGTTCATATTTTGGCATCATCTCTGGAGAAGGTAGACTGCTGCACATTGCTAAGTTCATATCAGCCTGGGACACAAATTCTAAGAGCTCCATTATTTGCCTCTTCATATAGTCCATGGAGGTGCTTCTCAGGTCATTTACACCAGTGGTGGCTTGTGACTTCAAATCAAAGGGGGGCTGCAGGTGACAACTGAATGGGGGGGTCAATGGGAAGGGGTGTGGCCAACTAGAAAGGGGAAGGGCTATGCTGAAAACTACAAAAACTGTAACTTTAATTAAATACGCTGCCCTGGGTGCCAAACCGTCATTATGAAAGTCCAATCAAGATAAAATGAAGTGTAGAAGAAAAAAAATATTTCAATAATTTGGCTGCTACTTTTTAAATACGTTACTGGAATGACAGTCAAAATCAAGTATAAGAAAATCAAGCAGCACTCAACTCAAACCACTTCTTCTTGCACAGCAGTTCGAATTATAATTTATATTCAGCTTTATTAAAGTACCAAGTAACATGCTGACAGTAGCAATCTCTGTGATACCCCCACTTGTAAAAATTTTTCTTATCCAAAAAAGACCTGCTGCCTGACATCTACTTGTTTCATGGGGAAAACATGATCAAAATAAAAAATGAAAAGCAAACAAGGAACCAACTCAAGATACATTGCTTAAAGGATTACTGTACATGTAATGGACTACACATGATAGATTGGCATTCTGTTTGGTTTACAGGTAAAGCCTGCAAAGATGACTGCAAGTCTCCAACAAATGTAACAAGCTTCTTAAAATAATGTAAACCTATCCTTTATTACAAATACTGTCATATGCATTTCAATACCCAAGGCCTATACATTATCTAGTTATGTAAGTATTCTCTGTATGGATGGGAACAACAGAAAGGCTTTCAATGTTGGCAATTATTTAACAGTACACTTATTAAAGCTTACTTGCATCTTCCAATCTCAGACAAGCTTACCTGATGGTCATTAAAGCATTGCTACTTAAACACAGAGCAACAGGCACTTTGTGTAATAATAAGTATAAATCAACAGTATAAAAATATGACAGAGACCAGAACATTCTGCAAAATCAAGGACAGAATAAAAGTACCACATGGGTATACCTTGGATGGGTGGATACTCTGCACATTTACACTGCATAACTGCTCCTTGCCTTGCTTGGACACATCCAGAGTCACAACATGGGGCAGTGGGGTACAACAAGTATGTCACAATTTGAAATGTCTCTAGCTGACTGTGATGGCCCTGACACATTTGTCATACCTCTCAACCTCAGAACAAGAAATATGGACAGAGCCATACATAGAAGTGGGACAAAGGCCCAAAAATAAGGACGATTTTTAAATATTGCTCTTATAAACTTAGAAAGATAATATAATTAATTTTCTGAAAGGTATGAAATCTGAAACTCAAACATCTGTCATTTTCTAACTTCAGTCTTTAATGAAAATCTGGATATTCTGCAAAAATCTGTACACAGACACACACTTTACATGTTCTTTTTAGAGAGAAGAATGATAAACTGCATATAGAGGCAAAGAGCCTGTGTGTGTGAGATCACCTTTGTAAACATGAAAATGCTGAAACTGTCACAGCCTGAGCAGTTTCCTTTGATTTGATTACAGGGTGTCATATTATCTTATAATTGTATCTCCTTCTCTTGCATAAAATATGCTAATCAGAGCTTTTATCAAAGTTAAACACTTTCATACTGAAGCATTTATCCATCTAATAAAGTATCTGATCTTGATTTTTTTGCACTACAACAAGCTTGTGTGGTGTAAAAGTAGCATTTAGCCAACTGTCCACTACAAATTATCTCATCTATTAACACTTGTGCAACTGCACTGTGCACACACTGTAAAAACATGTTTTTAAAGATTTTACCAAGCTGCTTTTGAAGGAAATAGTTTACACATTATTGATCTACTAGTGATATATAAGAAACAAAAAAGAAAGATCTTTCACAATTACTTACACATTATTGATCTACTAGTGATATGCAAGAAACAGAAAAAAAAGATCTTTCACAATTATTCACCAACTACTCCATTCATTATACACGATTAAAATTAAACCACATGTGATGTTCTAACATGCATTTAGATAACAGCTGTAATATTTTTCTGGCAAACTTTCACAAATCAAACCTGCCCTAGAACACCTTCCTTTTGTTTGTTTAGTAATATATAATGTCCTGACTCCTATTAGAATGGTGTTGTAAATTGGATGTGCCTGTGTAAACCACCTCTCATTTATCCTTAATAAAAACTTGATGTTGAAAAAAAAAAAAAAAAGAAACTGGACATGTCAAGACATTATTACCACACACTCTTCATGATGTCTACCATTACTTAAACGCAGTCTTTCTTTCTCTTTCTCTCTCTTTCTCTCCTGCTCCACAAATTGAAGCTTATAATCATTTGATGAGACTCAAAGTTCAAAGTAAGGGTCATTATGTCCATCGGTGATACAAGTCACTTACACTATTCTGGCTCAAGAGTTTGACTACACAGTAGTATTTTTAATTCTGAATATATTTTTAAATGCTTTTGTTACAAAATGTACTATGCCCTCATAATCTGAACATGTCTAATGAATCTAGTTTTTGTATAGAGTGAATGGTGTCTTTGTTGTCAACTTCCAACAGAAAATAGTTTATTTTAGATATTAATGGTTTTCTAAGTTCTGGGATCAACAGCACCCCCCAACCCCCTTTAAAGAGCTGTACTGTAATCCTGCAGTATAGATTGACAACTAGGGTTTTCACAGGAGTGATTAGTGGATGTCATTGCATATTACATCTGCTGGGAATAGCAGAAGTCCCTTATATAATTTTCTGGTGTAATAAAGATTTATTGTGGTAAAGGCAAAAAGGTAACTAACTCGCTGTAGAATTCTGATTTACATTTCTAAGAGCATTTAAACTCAAAATTATAAAACCAAAGGTGCTGTTCTGGTGAATTTTATACTGCTTGTATAGCAAATGAAACATAATGCTGATTATTTAAATCCCATTCGAAGTGTATATATAATCCCTTTACTTTAACTATATAACATGTCAATTGAAAGAAATGTGGCATAGAGCAGAATGCAGACATATAAGTAGGTAGTTTAAAGTGGCCCAAGCATGCAATTTAATTCACCAGGCAGAAAACAAGAATATAGTATAGTTCGTGTGGGGGGGGTGGAGCCTAATGGCTAACTGAAAGCAGCTTAAATTTGAGCTCTTCAAACTCTTACTAGAAAATACAGGAAAAACTAAAAATATTTAAAAAAATTTGGGTAATTATTGAAGAAGAAGTAACATACAATAAAAATACCAACTTTGAAGAAAAAAATTCTGAAATTTTCCTGTCAAATACTTCAGAGGACACCACAAGCTGTTGAAAATGAGTAACTCAAAGAACTCACACTCAGATTCTATACTGAAAAAAGAGATGCAGCAGATATCTGCTACTTTACTGGACTTGTTGTTAAAGATGGAAAGATTTTCTGAGAACTTAGAAAGTCTTAAAGATAACTGTCAAAAACAAACTGAATTTTTTAAAGAAATATTACAACAGCAACAAACAAAAATTTCAGACATTGAGACTTCCTTAAGTGATGTTGATGGGAGATTAAAAGAAGAAGAACTACAAACCCAATTTTTGTTACAACAAAATACATGGTTAATAAATAAAATGGATGATATTGAAAAGAGAAAGAGAAGAACAAACATAAGGATTTTTGGTCTTCCAGAGAAAACTGAAGGGGATGACATTATCTCATTTTTGAACTCCTGGCTACCTGAAGTTCTAGGATTAAAAGAAGGATTATCTTATGGAATAGAAAGGGCACACAGAGCTATTGGTAAGCCACTTTCTATTTCTTCTAAGTCTGCTCCAAGATCCATAGTGATTACATTTTTATCTTTTATGGACAAAGAACTAATATTGAGATCAGCATGGAGGAAAAATCCTGTTATGTATAAACAGTCATTATTAAGATTTGATAATGATTATTCCACAAGAGTTCTGGATTTAAGGAAGAAAGCATGGCCATTAGTAAAACTTCTAAAGCAGCATAAAATCAAGACACAGCTCTCTTATCCTGCCAAAATAAGAATTCAATACAATAATGACATGAGATCTTTTAATAACATAGAGGAAGCCACAACCTTCATAAAAAACAACAACATAATTCCACTTCCCGATGAAATGGACTGGGCAAATTCATCTTCCCTAAAAAGAGCTTCAGGAAAAAATATCTGGTTGGAGGTGAAGGAAAAAAAAGAAGCAGAAGACTGACATGAAGAATTCGGAAGATACTACTTCTCTCAAAGTATCAATCAAGGTATGACTACATTATCTAAATGTTAATTCCCTTAATATATGACTCAAAGCAGTTTTTCTGCCCTTTATTAGTTATTTAGCCTATTATAATAATATTTTATTTAGTACTTAAAAATTGATTCATTAAGGAACTGAAATGCATAATTGCTTTTTTTTATGTTGTCGCATGAATATAAAATCAAGACAGTTTATTAGATGCTTATTAACATTGTTCTAGAAGTCCTTATAATAGTTTATCTTTTAGACTATTTCTCCTTTAAAAGCATTTCATAGCTAAAATAAGTTACTAGCAACTGTCTGAATAAATTCCTTTATATTTTATAATAGTATGTTATGTTATTAAAGTGCACATTTTATACTTATCAACCAAAATTTAGAGATACATATGTTAAAAATAGAAATGTTTC
The DNA here is from genome assembly GCF_019279795.1 of Protopterus annectens. NCBI lineage: Eukaryota > Metazoa > Chordata > Ceratodontiformes > Protopteridae > Protopterus > Protopterus annectens. Next base: position 231,732,675 of record NC_056726.1, on the reverse strand, counting down.
TAAATGCATCAGTTTTTCTTAGAACATCATTGAACCATTTAAAAGTAAATAGCATTCACGAACCTACTGCTTGGCTATTTTTAGATTTTTACACAAAAAGTTGTTCACCATCTCTTTTACAGCACAAGGTATACTGAAGCATGCATACTTGTAGTTACAATTACTGACCAGAAGATGGCGCGCAAGTACACACTATCACAATATCCCTTTTCTAAATTCGGCTGTTCTGTTTGCTTGAAATGAAAGCGTTTAGCTTTCAGTTAATTTTACACATCATATATCCTCCTTTTATCCCCCGCTACAGCATTATTTCCTATTGCTAACTTCAGATAAAAGTATACTTAAGAATAGCGCTAAAATAACTTTGAATAAAGCGCTATATATATGCTTACAAACACATTAAATTATCATTGCTACTAGTGGGGAATAGAATTGGAAAAGTCTAATGATAGTATTTCTTAAATTAAATTGGATGTTATCATCATTTTAATAAATTATTTAAGTATGAGCAGCAGTCATGAACTTTCTGTTTTAGATTTCTTTAGCTTTCTGTTAAGGAAAGTAGCTTGTCTTTACACATTTAAGAAGTGAAATGCTGAAATGCATACAGCTGTAATTACAGCTACTTCCCAGAAGATGGTGCTCAAACAAAACATTGTAAAGTTTTTTTTTCTCTCTGCACATTATTATTTAATACTTTGAATGTGAAATGTTTACTTTTAAATTATTTATAATTTCCCAAGTGCTTTCATTATTTCCCATTACTTAAAAAGAGAAGGGAGGAAAAGGGGAAAGAAAAAAGAAGGAAATAATAAAAAAAAGAAGAAGAAGGAGACTAAAGAAAAAAGAAAGTAATAGTGTTGTCAGTTGCTGTTAAATTTTACCAGTGATATATCCAAATATAGTGATACCTGCACTTTGAAGAAGGTGTTACATAAACTGACTGGGATAGAATGAACCATTTAAATACTGCTGTGATCTGGTGATTAATGTCTTGTATATATACGATGTACATGCTCTCCAAACTCATGTAATTGTTAATGTGTTAGTTGGATTAGTTTCATTTGTTGACTTAAAGTGACATGAAAGAAACTTCCAACTACTAGTTTAAAAGGTATTTCAGATGCTTATTTATTTAATAGCTTGTTCTATTAAACAAGTTAACATACAAAAAGAAGCTTTATAAAAGGAGAAAAAGAAAGGAAAAAAACAATCATTATAAATAGTTGTATATGATGCAACTGTGACTTCTTAGCATTATCATTGTAACTTACATTCATAGGCATAATGCTAGTTTATTGTTTACAGCCTACTTTAAATATGAGACTTTTATCAGTTATTAAATACTCATTACATTTGTGTTTACAGATGATTAACTCTGTTATGTGTGGCTTTTACCTGGAACTAAATAGAGAAAATCTTCTGAATAATAGCTAATTAGTCACTGAGTTATAAAAGGTCACATATAAATAATGCAAGAGTTTAACTTTTCACACAAATTAATAATTTTTCTTTACTTTATTATATAGACAACATAATTATAAAAGTCATGACATCTTGACCGGGTTTGATAAGTTATATTGTTCAAGTAGACGTAATCTAACATGTAATAATTCTTATTGTTAATTATTAATATAGTAATTTATTTTAGAAGATTGTAATAATAATCAAATTATTATTAATAATTAATAATATGATATGTCTCATACAGTTTTGGAAAGAAATTATAAGAGTTTTAGTAATAATGTACCAATTCTAATAATGCAAATTCATAGCACAAGTATTAATTCTATTTCTAATAGCACAGTTATAATCCCTTATAGATAGTTTAATATTGTTGTTTGTAAATTAATACCATTACTACAATGTATGGAAAATAACTATATAAATGACTAATTAATTGAAGCATTGCACTCTATGGGTACAATATTACCTATACCAAGGCATGAAATAATAACAAAATGACTAGCTATTTATTAATTAATCTATACTATGTTGATGGAATGCATTCATGTAGTAACAAGATTTTACAGTCAAGATTTAATATATATACATGCATGAAAGTATTTGATGTTCTCTGATTTTAGTTTTGTTTTCCTTATTGAAGAGCTCAAGCTAAAGTAATATTTCTTCTTTAATGCTAATGTTTATCTTGAAGGTAAATCTGTTTGAACTTTTAAGTTCAAACAGATTTGAAGTGTTAGACACTTAATGTTTGAGACTTGGTGTGGTTGAAACACTATTTGTTTGTTTAAAATATGTTAATACAATGTTTTTCAATTTTTTTGTTTCTCAATGGTCCAAATGGAAGATTTTTTTTAAACACATATAGAAATAGTTATACTTGTTTTGTAATAACTTCTAAAAGAAAAGAGGATATAACTAATATACTAAATACCATAGGTCCTAAGACAAAGCAAACGTCTAATAAAACAATCAACCTGAAAGCACATGATAAATATTTATAAAAATGACTGACACAACTTTGTTATCTATAAACATTAATGGTTTAAATAATCCTATAAAAAGGTCAAACTTTCTAAAATATCTGAAATTACAAAAAGTACAAATTATATTTATACAAGAATCCCATCTAAAATTAGAGGAAGATTTCATATGGAAACCCAATGACTATCTAATCCTCTCTCATTCCCAGTAAAAAAAAAAAAAAAAACAAGAGGAGTTATAATCTTATGGAAAAGAAGTACCATTATTCCACAGATCATTTACAAACATGAAGATAAAGAAGGGTTATTATCAATTGTAATAGTAAAATATCAAAATAGAATTTGGACTTTAATAAATATTTATTGGATTCCTGGAGTTGGACTATCTACTGTTAAAAAACACATAGAATTGATTAACAAAGTATATAAAGGTATGATAATATTGGGGAAGATTTTAATTGTATTCTGGATAGCTCTGAAACAACTAATAAAATAAATTTACGTCTTTCACCCATAGGTAAATATTTCAAGAGATGGATAGAAAACTTAAATTTGATAGATGCATTTAAGTTTAAAGAATCTAACTCACTAAACTATTCACACGGTGATTATCGCTTTAATACTCAAACAAGAATAGATAAAATACGTATATCTTCTGACTTAAACAACAGAATAGTAAAATTTTCTATTATTCCATGTCCTTTTTCAGATCATAATGCCTTAATCATTAAAGTACAAATGGATTTTAAAAGATTAAATCTAGTAACAAGAATACCAGCCTACATTTTTAAATTAAAGGAATTTAAACCTTGGCTAGATACAGAAATTAAATATTTTTTAGAAACAAACCTGATTAAAGATACAAACAATACAATAACATGGGACACATTAAAGGTCTTTTTATATGGCAAAATTGTTACATGGTTTAAAAATAAAACAAAAGAATGGGAATCTGAACTACATAATATTCAAAAACGAATAATAAAATTAAATATAAGCTATTATGATGTATCAGAAGATCAGAAAAAAAAAGATTTAAACAAGAAAGATAATGAAATTCTTACCCATAAGACAAATCTAGCTTTGGAAAAACTAAAATTTGCCTCAATATCAACATCCCCAAAACACCTCCATAACTTAGCTATGAGAATTAAGAGGCAGAGTTCTGAAAATAATATCATAAATATAATACACGAAGGGAAAGGGAAAAATAAGGTATCTGAAGTAAATGATATTCTTGAAGCCTTTAAGTATTATTATGCTCATCATTATGGAAATAAGGCTAGCAATACTACTTCTTTAGAGCTGGAATTTAACTGTCCTTTATTAAATACATTACCTGCACAATTAAAAATAGACCTGGATAAACATATCTCCATAAAGGAAATAAGAGATATAATGAAAGTAAGTAAGAATAACAAATCACCAGGAATGGATGGAATTATATAAAATTCTCCCAAATGCAGCAATTTCTTTGTTCCATAATATGCTAAATGAAATTCAAACACAAAATATAATCCCACCATCCTGCAAATACTCACTAGTTACTCCGATAAAAAAGATAAAAAAGATTTATCCCAGTGTAGCTCATATAGACCAATCTTTCTACTTAATGATTATAAAATTTTTATGTCTATCTTAGTGAGTAGAATTAAAAAATCCTTGACTCACATTATAAATGAAGACCAAACAGGCTTTATATTTGGTAGACACACGTATGATAACATTCAGAGAATATTAACTATTATTGAAGCTTTGAATAGAGATAACTTAGAAGCCCTTATAATTACACTTGATATAGAGAAAGCATTTGATTCAGTAAATTGGGATTACTTATTTAAAATTCTGGTATTTTCCATCAAACTTTATAAATTTAATAAAGAACATATATAAAGATAATCTAGCTTATGTAAAGTTAGGTCCATTTACTTCAGAGGCTTTTAAAATAACTAAAGGCTCTAAGCAAGGCTGTCCTATGTCTCCCATACTATTTGCCTTAGTGATAGAACTATTTGCTTCTACAATACGAAGTGAACTAAAAATAGAAGGAATTAATTTTTATAATCAATATAATTCCAAAATCATGTTATTTGCTGATGACATCTTGTTGACTTTAAAACCAAAAGAAGAGACCATACAAGCATTAGAGGAAAAAATAAAGGAGTTTTCCTCCATTTCAGGTCTTTATTTCAACAAAGCAAAATCAAAACATATACTCTTGAATAGAGATGATGTTTATCATCTGAGTGAGTATCAAATTATTAGAGAAAGAGTTTCATCACTTGAATACCTAGGAATTCTTATAGCTGACAACATAAATACTACTATAACTTTAAATTATAATAAAATTCAAAACTTAATTCAAAAACAAATCGATACCTGGAATAAATTAACATTAAAATTTGAAGATAGATTACAGATAATAAAAATTATATTATTACCCCAAATAAACTATATAGCATTAGCAATTCTTATCTTACCAAACAAAAAAATTATAAAAAAAATTCAGAAACTCTTGATGGGCTTTTTATGGTATCCAAAAAAAATAGAATTGCTTTCACACACCATATTAGATCCTGGGACTTGGGAGGAATTAAATTTCCAGATATAAAGACATACATTAAAGCTTCCATCTTTAAACTTGTACTACAATGGATAAACTCAAACTACTCGTCTAGGTGGAAAACGTTACATACAACTTTTTTCTTAAATGAAAATAAAACATTAAAAAATATAGACTTGAAGAATCATAACAACATATTTTGGCACTTATTAAGTAGCAATCTACAAAACAATACAACAAAACCTACCAATTTATCATACTTAAATAACATATCTAATCTATTTAGAAATTTCTTAAAAACAAATTCTGATATAAAACTATGGTTTGAACTTTTGATACCTTTTAATACAACAAAGAATTTTAAAGAAAAAAATCAAGAAAAAAAATGTATTAAATGGGAAACTAATAATTTTATTTGTTGGTTCCAATGCTTAAACAATTCTAGCACATTAAACATCCAACAAGTAATAGATGAATTTAAAATACTTGATAAAGATAGAGAAGATCTCCAAAAAGTATTGCATCATGCAAAAAATTTGTGGGAGGTTATTAATAATTCAAATTTTAATTCTAAGCCAAAACTCATAAATAATATACAAGAAATAATTTATGACAAGCATAACAAGTTAATTTCTATATCTAAAATATATAAAATATTAATAGTGTATAAAACCAAATAACTCAAAACACATGGAATACTATAACAAAAGATCTGACTACGAGCCTATCTCCTGAAAGTAAAAATGATCTTCTGCAATCAGTTAAATTAACCTCTAACTTCCAGATATGGAAAATCTTCACATGGAAATTTTTGCATAGAGCTTTTTATACCCCAAACAAAATTGCTAAATTTAATCCTCATCAGAAAGCTACTTGTTGGAGATGTACTCTAAATTGTGAAGCAGATTGGTTACATATATTTTACGATTGTATTAAAAAGTTCTGGGATGACATTAATACATTTCTTCAAGCCATTTGTAATGATGCATTTGTTTTAACAAAATCATTAATTTTTTTGAATGTTGATGCCTTACTAACTGTTAATAAAAGAGATCAACTTCTTTTATGGACTATTCTGGCTGTGGCCAGAAAATATATAACAAGAAGATGGAAATCCACAATCTCTCCAAGTTATGAAGACTTCATTTCTCTTTTAAGGGAATCTGCATTAAAAGAAATAAAAGTTAAAGAAGAAAGAATTTTTCCCAGACGTTGGATTAACAACCCTTGGAGTAGAGTCTTAATACTCATAGACACACTACAAAAAGATACAACTTTCTCTTCATGAATTTAAAAGGGACATGGAATAACGTGAACTTAAAGGAATATATAATTATAAATGTCATATGTGTTTTTTTTTCTCTCTGTTTCCTTTCATTGGACCATTTGTAAATATTGTACATATTGTTATGATTATTAACTACTTCTGTTAACTTGATCTGTAATTAATAGTGACTGTACCACAATTTACTCATAAACATAAAAAAAAAAAAAAAAATAAAAATCTGTTGAGTAAAAAAAGAATATAGTATAGTTCTGTCCTTCCTAATCAGAGCCTTAATTGGAAAACACAATTAGAATCCTGTTTAGACTTCTGCCTTGCTTTAGTTGCCTGAGTTTCAATTCAAAGCAAAAAGTATTTCCTTGTTTCATGACAGACCTCATTTCTGTTGTCTGGGTTAATCTTGTTAATTAAACATACTATCCAATCTGCTAATAAAAATTGGAAATGTTCAACATTACCTGTGGTTCAAAGTAATGTCTATTATGTATGGTTAAGCGAACGAAATTAGGAAGTCAATCTTCAGTAAATCCACAAACGCAAATAAGTTAACTCATTTAACTGGCTGCAACCGTTTGCTTCTCACTCTTTTCCCAGCACATAAAGCCCAGGAAGAGAGCGAGAACCAACCAGCAGCCATTTAACCCATCCATGTCACGTACGTGCCTGCGGACGTGGCAGTCCAAGCCCCTTCCAATTTTATGCGGTTCCAAACCGTATAGGCTGCTGGGCATCACACTGATGCCTTCATTCTTTAATCTGGACTGCAACGCTGGAGTGGATTTCCTATTTTATTTAGAGAAAGAGATGCAGAACTCTTTTTTTTTAAAACCCAGAACTCTAAGTGCGCATGCTCGCACTCACAGATGAGTCAGTCGGAGTAAAGCAGCCGGCTGATAAGAAAGAAAGTAAATTAAATATAATAAGCAAATTAATTATTTAAAAAAAGTTATTTTTTCTTGCTGGAGGGGCTGGATTCCAGCAGTCTGAAATGACTGAGAGCATGCATGATCTGGTGAATCCTGACACCTGATAGCCAAATAACAGTGACTCCCTCCTTATTCCATATCTCACAATGAAGTCTCATATGTTCAGAATATGGGGCTGTATTGTAGCTTACCATGGTCTTAGAATGTGAGACACAGTGAAATGAGGCCGTGCATGTTATGGTGGCTGCTGTTTTGGTAGAGTACATTTGGGGTTGCTGAGGACACTTGTTGTAAATGTAATGCCTGGGAAGCCTTTTGAGTTTAGGACGTTTACATTTAAGAGGATCAGCATATATGGGTCTATGTGTCTAGTCCATCATGTGTGTGTGTGTGTGTGTGGGGGGTAGTCTGTGCATTACTGACAACCTGGTTAGCATTATGAGTTCTTATATGTGACAGCCTTACCCAGTGACATTGGGTAAATTCATCTCTCACTTGCCATATCAGTCTGTTTAATAACTGGATGGTTGCCAGTAAAGATGTGCTTCTCAGTGTTCAAGTGACTTGGTCTTTCTGCAACTAAGTGCTGTTGAAATTACAGAGATAGTTTTATAGGAAAAATTTCAATTCCAAGCACATGAGTCTACAAAGGACACTGCCAACACATTTTTAGGACAGTAATGCCACCATAGCATCCTCTTCACACTTGATGATTACGTCTCTCACAATGTCTGCAGGGCAGTTATGCCCTTTCACAGCCGTCCCCCCTTTGCAGATGTCTGGCATATGCTGATGGGGGTAGTTCTGAGAAACGTTTTTCCACTGGATATCATAACTGTCATAACATGCCCATGGCATCCAGCTATCATCTTATGTAAGCAAGACCAATGCTGTTTACCCAGAGGAAACCCACCTGAATGCAGAGAGGACATGCAGACTCTGGACAGAAAGCACCCCAGCCGAGAATTGAACCAGAGAACCTGTTTTGTGAGGTGACAAAATTAACCATTGCACCACCCAAACCACATTGGTAATGAAGAACAGACCAAAGCATGCTTCAAATCTCTGGACATTCAGCAATCTCTGGACATTCAGCAACATATAAGATTGTTGGAAGGTATGTGGACACCTGGACTACTATTAAAGCACACACACACACACACACACACACACACACACACACACACACACACACACACACACACACACACACACACACACACACACACCAGATATATATAATTTTTCGAGTTCAAGTAAATGACTCCCCTATGTATGATATGTGTATTCAACTTTCATCTTCTACTCACATTGATCCTTTAATGCAATATACATGATTTTATGTACAGTTAAATCGCTATTACTGTACACATTATGAAACACTGTTTTTTGATTTTACATCAAAAGGTTTTATGACTGTTCAGCATTTTAATGTCACATTAGCCAATACAATATGCATTATTTTAAATGTGCAGATATCCTCTTAATTCTTCAGGAAGCACAGGTTTAGAAATGGCTGCCAGTAAACTGCATTTCTGAACTTCGTTTTATTTCAAAATTCATAATAATAATAATCATTTAATTTACAGTAACAGTTTATATAAAATGAGCAACGGCTTGGTGTTCCTTGTATAGTTTTAGTGGCTATAAGGATATTGACTTTGCCTTACCCACAGAATTAGGCTCTGAGGAAAAATAAAGTGTACTTTTCATAGAATTCAGGTTGATTAAAAGTCTCTTTCTATCATTGTAATGTAAAATTTATGGTAAGGTTATAGTTTTTCTACGTTTTGTCAACACAGATCCATCAGTGTGGCTCACAGGGACAAGGTCTAGACTTCACCTCAAATTGTCTGCATTTAACTAGTGTCTTGGGGATTGTAGGAGTTGGTACAGGGTGATGACATGGAGGAACTAATGCTGATTGACCCACATCATGGGTAAGAGGGGGTCAGTTTCTACATAGCAAGAGCCATGACCTTTGTCTGCACTAGTGATGCATTGATGATCAAAACCAGCATGCCTGGTAACACAAAGGTGGCCTTAGATGCAAGCATATCACCAAAGTCATAGCCATGGCAGGAAAGTTAGACTTATAAACAAAAATCTTGACACACATGCCAGTAACACTTGTTGCTCCAAACTCTCTGAGAAGAAGGGTTGGGCCATAGAGCAGAAGGTGTGGGCCATAGGATTATCAGCACTGCTGAAGTAAATAACTGAATAGGGAGTCAGAGAGGGAGGCTAGATGGATGGGATGAGGATCTGACCAAAAAAGGTTTTATCATCACATATTTTGATTTACTTATATGATGAAAATTTTGTATTAAGAATAGAGTTAAAAAAAACAAAACACAGATGTGTGGGTCCACAGGGAAGTGTGTGTTATCATGATGTGCTTCTGTAGAATGTGTTTTTATATGTAGGTTTTGTTTTTTTCTTTTTTCATTAAGGATTTTCAGGGCTGTTCCAAAAATATGCATGTATCGTTCCAGAAGAAAAGTAGCTTTGGAATACTATGGTGTCATTTTTTTTTTATTTCAAAGCTCTAAAATAAATAAAGTCTAAACATTTCCATCCAATGAAAGTGAGGCCATTAAAGGTATTATGTCCTTAAGTAATGCACGTAAAATCTGTTGCATATTTCATGTATCAAATGAGACACTGAGGCTGGGTATGCTTTAGAGTAGTTTATAGTACGTAAACACATCAGGAGCTGTAAATGGAACATATACTTTGAACTTCAAAGCTAACTAACCGATTTTTTACTTCAAATACACTCGCATGTGCATCTCCATTCATGCCTGCATTCATTCTGACTATACAAAATGGCACCAATCTTGTATGTGCTCAGTGACTTATAGACATGTGCTATCTAGCTACAGTGACTAACTAGGTACAATACACAGTGATCTACATCCTCTCTCTGTGTTTTGTTTGACATACAATAGAAGAACAAGATGTTTTCACAAGCTAGACATCACATCAACATTTAACAACAAATGGGGGTGGAGCCTAGATGGCCAGCTGAGATCAGTGAAATTTTAGAGCTCCATAAACTACTAAAATAATATAGGGAAATGTTATTATTTTTGTGGAAACAAGGTCAAAATTCTATAGCTAAACATCTAATCTATATAATTATCATATTTGGTGGGGTTATATAAAAAAATTCCTGTCAAAGAAACTTGGAGATATTTTGAGTTATTGAAAATGAACAACTCAAGGAATTCTCATCCAGCTGCTGCTCTGAACAGAGAACTACAATTAATGACAACTACCTTACAGGAACTTTCATTCAAAATGGATGGTTTTAAAGATGACTTAGAAAATCTCAAATTAAATTCTCAGAAACAGACTGATACACTCAAGGAACATTTACAACATCAAACAAAAATAACCAACATAGAGACATCTCTAAATAACATTGAAGGGAGACTGAAGGATGAAGAAGCACAAAAAGAATCCCTGCTTAATCAAACTGCTTGGCTGCTTAACAAAGTAGATGACTTAGAAAACAGAGAAAGGAGGAATAACATTAGGATCTTTGGATTGCCTGAGAACACTGAGGGTGATGACATTATTTCATTTTTAACTACTTGGATTCCTAATTTTTTAGACTTGAAAGAAGGTTTCTCCTACTGAATTGAGAGGGCACACAGAGCTCTAAGGAATCCTGCTTCCAACTCAACAAATACTTCACCTAGATCAATAGTCATAAAATTTCTTTCATTCCTGGACAAGGAATTAACCTTAAAATCTGCTTGGAGAAAATCACCCTTAAAATACAAACAAAGCCTGATAAGGTTTGAAAATGATTATTTTACAAGAATAATAGAACAAAGGAAGAAAATCTGGCCAATAATAAAACTACTAAAACAAAATAACATTAAGGCACAGTTTGCCTATCCAGCCAAGATAAAAATTCTCTTTGCCAATGAGATGAGAACTTTTAATTACTTAGAAGAAGCTTCTTTATTCATTAAAAACAACAATATAATTACTATCCCAGAAGAAATGGAATGGATGTCTCCTTCTCTTAAAATCTTTATTCATTAAAAACAACAATATAATTACTATCCCAGAAGAAATGGAATGGATGTCTCCTTTTCTTAAAATAATAAAAGAAACAAATCCTTGGACTGACGCTAGAAAGAAGAAAAAAAAAGACTGTTTCCAAAACAGCTGTCTCAAAAAAATAACTTTACAAATATTTCTCTCAAAGTATCAACTGATATAAACTATCATTAGTAATTACTTGAAATGAACATGCATTTTAAGTATGCACTCTCAAAACAAAAAGTTTCTTTAACTACTGAAAAACAGTAATGTTTTATTCAAAATGACTGAAAAGTTCAACGTTTTACACAAGTGCAGGTAGGTCAAGATGTTTTCTTCTATATATACATATCTAATAGTAAAAATGTACTATTTATTTTAAAAACAGCTATATGTAGTATAAACATGGTGTCTTTGTTTTTTCTTTAACTCAGTGAATACATTCTTTACTTTATGGTTCAGTGATTTTAAATTTCAGTAATACAGTTTCTTAATTAATAGTTTAGATGAGGTATTTTTTCATTTGAGGCATGCTTCTAAGTGCATTCAAATAATATATCATTTAGTAGTGGTGTCCATTAATTGTTTAAATACTCATTGTAAGTTTTAATGACCCTCACAGTTAAATTACATTTATGGCACACACTCCATGTCTTTGTGTTGAGTTATTAGCTGGTAAGACTCTGGTATAGTTATTTATTCATAACTAGTTTAAATGTAGCTATAATTAAATATGTTAGTTTCTGTAGCTGTTTGTGCAGTTTTAAAAATAAGATATGGCGTACAGGTATACTCTTGTGTCTAGCGGCTGATGGTGTGCTGTCGTTCTCTTCACTGTTGCGCTGGGAATGTTTGTTTTACATTCAGAGTTTGATGCGAGCTTATTGCAGTGAGGAAAGACAGGTTTCTGGACTGTTTTGAGGTGAATGAGGTGAGCAGCTAATGTTGTGTCTGTAGATTAGCATCGGAACAGTAAGGTATATACTTGTGTGGATTGGGTACAGGATAGAGCGACTGTGGAAGCATAGGGCCTTTATTGGTAACTGATGTGTCTTGGGAGAATATTCTCTGTCACTTGCTGTTTCCACGATGAGAAAGGGAGGGAAATTTGAGTTAAAAACCATGGTGATGTGAAGCTTTGCTTAGTATGCTTCACGAGACCCTGGTTCACATGCCGCAGTAATACATACAGAAATAGCCTCCATTTAGGTTTCCTTGGTAGCAGAAACCATGACGTAAACATTTAATGGCCCTGCGAAGCCTCCAGACTACATCTTGGTATTCAGAAAGCTTCCATGTTTGCTATGCTGATAATTTCATAACAGCTTCAGGTACTTGCGTAACACACACTTTCTCTTATCCAAATTGATTGTATCTCCAAACATGCGCAGCACTTTATAATGCAGTATATATTTACTCCATTGGTTAAGTAAATAGGTGCACATAATTAGCACTATATATTATATTTTGACAAACGAACCTGCTTTTAAAGAGCCAGAGTAACTAGAGTAATTATTTTATAACTTATGGTTTTTGATAAACATAGCAACTGTGCAAAAGGTACACAGTAATTAATGATCAGTTGTTTAAATGCATATCGGAATGTTGTAATGACACTTTCAGTTAAACCTGAATTGCAGATATGTTATTAATGTTTTCTTTTGGTAATATTGGTTAGTGAGATTTTGGTACAGTTGCTTATCTGTAATATGGCCAAATACAGTTATAATCGGATTTATTAGGTATTTTTCCTATTCATGCACGTGGATTGAATTGATATGGTGTAAAAAATGCTCTGAGTCTAACGCAAGATGAGGTGCTACTATTTTTGTCACTGAAGTACTAAGGATGTTACTTTAGACTTGAACTGTGTTGTTGGCGGATTGTAAGGAAAAGTGATAGGTTTCTGGTATGGCATGGGGTTGAAGGGTATCACTCATTAAAGCTATAATTTTCAGTTTCAATGGAAACAGATAGCATGTATTTATGTTTATTGGATGTAAATTAGAGTTGTTGTAGTAGAGAAGAGATTTTTTACTCAGTGTAGAGTCATGGGGGTATTAAAACTGTACCAAAGTGAAGTTTTTATATTGATTGTCACATGAGCCGCTGGTACACATTATGCTTATACATTTACAGGGATAGACTCCATTTAGGTTTCCATGGTAATGAAAACCATGATGACAATGTGTTGTGGCTTTGCGGAGCCTTTGAGATGAATCTATACTTCTAGATTGCTTGCGTGTTTAAAAAGTTGTTGATAAGTTACATGCCTGCATACAGACAATTGTTTAACTTACTATTTAGTTTAAAGAAAATGTCATGCTACAGATAATATTAGTGTAGTACTATATATTAGTAGAATACACTTCTGCTTCAAAGGATTAAGCAATATAGGTGAACTCATTACATTCTACATACAAATCTTCTTTAAACAATAATGCTTGAAAAAAGTCAGTAACCAGAACAATCACTACAATTAATGCTCTTTGAAAGAACTTGGCAATAACCAAAATGTACACAATGGTTATGGAATATATTAGCATAATTCTCTCTGTTAAACAATATGCAACTGTTACACAAAGAAAAGTAGTTTCATTGAATCTACATATTAAGTGACTGGATCTAATAAATACGGCCTGTTACATAACATCACCCCTGTTTTAATTTACCATAAAGACATGTGTAATATTGAACATTAAGAAGAAACAAGTTGATTTTTCATACAAGGATATGTGCACAACAAGTGGGGTTAACTGTCTTATCTTGATTCTCGGTGATTGAAACCCATCTTGACCTTATAAAATATATAAGTTATTACCATGAGATTTAATGTTTTTATATATGATAATAAACTGGTAAAGTTGTTCAAGGAAACAATAGAATAAGTATATTTAGGAAATGTCATAGAATGTAATTATCACATTTTGAATTAACTGTTTTGAGTTAACAATAGTCAATCTATAGAGATGAAATAGGGGTCAGCGCTGATTTGTATGGTAGACAACTGTAGGATGGTCATCATTAATAGTGGTCATTAAGCACAAAGAGATATCTGTAGACTTAACATCATACATTCACATTAAGAAGAGCCATGTTGGAAAGGTTCTTATATAAACATGTGGGGAAATGAAGGGGATTTCTTGTATTTGAAAGGTATTATTTCTAATTAATGTATATATGATATAACTGCTGTTTTTAAGCAAGTTAGCAATAAAACAAAATGATAATTTATATGTTAATAAAGTACACAGTATGACCCCTGACATATTCAATTGATTATATTAATGTCTACATATTAGATCTAAAGTTTATTTTATCAGTTCATTTTATGTAATAAGTTTTATAAGTATGTTTTCTCATAACTTAGAGCACTATACAAGATAGTTCTTGTTTTCATTAAAGCTGGTGAATATGTTAGGTGACTATCTATGGAGTTAACTCTTTACTGTGTTTTCAAACATGACATAATTTATCATACCATGATTGATTTACTCATCATCTTTCTTACGTGTAAATACTAATTGAATCTACAAGAGGTAGATAATTCAAACTACAGCAGAATTACTGATTATTCTATTGAGAACAGTATAATCTGTTACAAATAAGACAAATTTCCTTATCTATGTTACAAATAATCTCCATATAATAGTATAGTTTATGGAGCTGAGATGTTTTGGATTGTCAAAGGTAATAGTGATAATCTGATGGACCTAGTTTTATCCATCAGATTAGGAATGTTTCACATTCCATGGCTAGAATGGATCTTAGTTATGTTAATAGTTATTTTACTTTGGTTATTATACAAATACTTATTTGGTAAGCCTGACCAATATAACACTTTATTGGCAAATACACAGAAAATAGAACTATCAATCTTTTATTTTAAAAGTTTATTTTTTTTAACATAAGGATTGCTGTTGTCAGAGAAAACTGTTTAATAGTCACAATAAGAATAAGGATATACTTTATAGATATTTAACTTTATTATCTTTAAATACTAATGGCTTAAATAATCCTAATAAGAGATCAAATCTACTGAAATATTTAAAACTGAACAAAGCACAAGTAATATTTCTTCAGGAAACTCATTTCAAAACAAATGACAGTTATAAATGGGATCCTAAGGATTATATGCGACTGGCCCAATCTTCATATAAGACAAAGACAAAGGGGGTAGCAATTCTATGGAAAATTAATGTAATCACCCCAGACTTTATTTATAAACGTGAAGATAAAGAAGGCCTTATGGCATCTGTAATAGTCAAATTTGATAATAGAATATAGACTCTAGTAAACTTATACTGGTTCCCTGGAATTGGTATGGGAACAGTCAAAAAACATTTAGATTTTATCTCCAGTAATTATAAAGGTAACTTGATAATTGGAGGAAACTTTAACTGTATATTTGATGCATCTGAAACTATAAATAAGAGACCGCTGTGTTCATCTGCACTTTTAAAAGCCTTAAATAAATGGGTAGAATTATTTCACTTAATAGATACTTTCAAACTAAAGGAAGATAATTTTCTGTTGTTTTCCCATCAAGATAATAGATTTGGTACCCAAACTAGAATAGACAAAAATATTTGTTGCCCATGACTTGAATTCCAAAATTATCAACTTCTCTATCATCCCGTGTTCCTTTTCAGATCATAACTCACTGATTCTAAACATCCAAAGTGGGTATAAACAATTTATCTCTAACACAGAATTCCAGCATACATAACTAAAATTAAAGACTTTAAACCCTGGTTGTTATCAGAATTACAGTTTTTTTTTTACATACTAATTATACTACAGAAATAAAATAATGATTTGGGATTCTTTGAAAGCTTACATATTTGATAAAACCCATACTTGGTACAAAAATAAAACCAGAGAATGGGATTCCAAATTATTAGATTTGCAATCCAAATTAGTGTCAATTAAATTAAGAGGAAATTAAAACTCTTTGGAGAATAAAAAGAAAATAGAGGAATTAAACAAAAATATAATGAAATTTGAACACACAAAACTAGTTCAGCTTTAGAAAAATTTAATTTTAATTCCTTAGCCACTTCTCCTAAATATTTACTTAATTTATCCACAAGAATCAAAATACATTCAAAAGCTAAAAGTGTCAAATGCATCTATCCTGAAAAGAAAGGGAAGAATGCCTCGGCTATAAGTGATATTCTTGATGCTTTCAGACATCAATGTATGGAACATTTTCAAAAAGAGAATACACATATTGACCAGTTAAATCTAGATACACATTTATCTAATATAAAAAAAAATCCAGGAAAATTGAAATTAGATTTATAAACACCCATATCCTATAAAGAAATTACTGACAGAATAAAAGTGTGCAAAAATAATAAAACCCTAGGTATAGATAGCATAATTATGGAAATATATACATTTTTTTATCCAATGATACTATCTCTCTTCCATAATACTCTAGTAGAAATTTTAATCACAAACATTAATACCTTCCTCTTGGAAATATTCATTAATTACTCCAATTCTAAAAGAAAACAAAATTCCAAATGTGTGTACCTCATACAGATGTATATCATTATTGAATAATGACTATAACATTTTTATGACTGTATTAACCAACAGAATGAAAATGCCATTATCCAAAACTATAAATAATGATCAAACAGGATTTATATATCATAGACACATGCATGACAGTATTAAAAGGATAATTACCCTTATAGATCATATAAATAAAGAAGATAAAGAAACACCTATAATTACCTTAGATAAAAAAAAGCATTTGATTCCTTAAATTGGGACTATCTATTCAAAGTTCTGATATTATTTCAATTTCCTAATTCCTTTGTACGTCTTTTAAAGAATATATATATATATATATATATATATATATATATATATATATATATATATGTATATATATATATATATATATATATATATATATATGTGTGTATAAACAATTTAGCATTTGTCAAGCTAGGTCATTTTACTTCTGAATCTATACATATAACAAATGGTACTAAGCAAAGTTGTCCCATGTCACCGATTTTAT
Source organism: Protopterus annectens (assembly GCF_019279795.1). Taxonomy (NCBI): domain Eukaryota; kingdom Metazoa; phylum Chordata; order Ceratodontiformes; family Protopteridae; genus Protopterus; species Protopterus annectens. Next base: position 231,715,355 of record NC_056726.1, on the reverse strand, counting down.
TTGCTTTAGCTATTGAAATATTGGCAGATTCAATACGCAATAATTTGAAAAATCAGAAGAATAGATGTTTATGATCAATACAACTCTAAAGTAATGTTTTTTTCAGATGACATACTATTGACATTATCTAATACTACACAGACTTTCGAAGAACTAGATATAGCAATACAGAAATTCTACAGGACTTCAGGACTCCATTTTAACAAATCAAAATCAAAATTTTTATTTTAAATAAAAAAAAGAACTGCAAACTAAGGGGAATCACATTATAGGGAAACAAGGACCCACTCCAAAATATTTAGGAATAGAGCTATGTAAAGGTAGCAAGAAACTTGTCTCAAAAAATACAATAATATCACCAACACAATAAAACCATGTGGAAAATGGAATAACATAATATTAACATTTGAAGATAGACTACAATTAATAAAAATGGTTTTACTACCTAAGATTCTGTATATAGCTTTGGCTATACAGTTGCCCCCAGAATTAAACAAATTAACTCATGCCTAATAAATATTTTATGGTATCCCAAAAGAAATAGAATAGCCTTATAGGTTCATAGGTTCATAGGTAGGTACTAGGCTATCTGCCCGAGGGCATTTATAAGCCTAGTCAGAGTGTGTCAGCTTTTGCCACCCCATTGATTAACTGAGCCTCTGTCAAAAAGAGCCAATGAAGTGATCCTGGGGTGTATTTTATGTTACCCATCCACTCGTCAAGGTTTCTCTTGAAGAGTGTTAGTGAGGGGCTCTGCCTAATGTAGTTAGGAATTTTGTTCCAAAGCATGGGGAGTCTCTGTGACAGGAATCTATCCCTCCAGCATGTTCTATGTATTGTTATGGTGAGATTTAGCTCACTAGAGCGAGTGGCTTGCAGTGACTTGGATTTCTTTAGGTGAAGCATGTCTATCAATTCTGGGTTGGACATGGCTTTGTAAGTCAGGCAGAGATCACCTCTGAGTAAGTGATATGCCTTAATACATCATATTAGACCATGGAAACATGGAGGAATTAATTTTTCTGACATTGAAACATATATAAAGGCATCCATATTTAAAACCATTACAGATTGGATAAATCCAAATTACTCTGTAAATTGGAAAGAATTATTAACTGCAATGTTAATAAATGAGTTTAATTTACAGAAAAAAATCCAAATATTGGGTAAGTTCACTATACCCTGGAATATACTAAGTATCAGCTTGCAATATAATATAACAAAGCCCTCTAAGATTCATTTGATTAATTACATTGATTGTTTTAGAAAACTCATTAATACAAATATAGATTTAAAAATTTGGGTTGACATTTTAACACCATTCTCTCTCACAATGAATTACCCACATAAGAATGTCAAGAAATAATTAATTCATGTGAAAAGAAGGGATTTGTTAGTTGGTTTCAATGTATAAAGACCTTAAAGTTCTGGATATACAAATAATAATAACAACATAAACAATTCCACAACAAGATTGACTGATTATACAAAGCATTATGTTATATTCGCAAGATTTATGCAGAATAATTAATAACTCTTCATGTAAAGAAATGCCTAAACTTATGAAATACTTATATGAAATCATATATAAGGATTTTGATATGGGAAATGATATTTTGAAATTTTACAAACTATTGATAAAATATAAAACATATCCCAAAATGACATTTTGGAAATATATAACAAAAGGACACTCACTACAGTTAACTGAAGAAATCAAATTAAACATCTTATTATCGATAAAATATACTTCTGTTACACAATACTGGAAAATATTTAATTGGAAATGCTTACATAGAGCATTTTTAATCCCTGATAGAGTTACTAATATGAATCTCTCCTCTAATAGAATATGTTGGAGGTGTGAACAAGTTCAAAAAGCAGATTGGAATCATATTTTCTATGACTGTGTTAAAATTAAACCATTCTAGAATGGTATATATAACTTTCTACAAGCTTTATTTAATGATTCGTTCATATTATCTAAAGCTCTTATATTGTTACATGTGAACGAAGCTCGTCAATTGAACATGACTAATATGTATTTATTATGGACAATACTTGCAATATCAAGGAAGTGTATAACTAGAAGCTGGAATACAAATATTTTACCGACTCTGGAAGACTTCTATAACCTACTGAAGACTACAGTAATGATGGAAATTAAAACTAAAGAATTAAGGGTTCATCCTAAGCCATTGCTCATCAACCCATGGTAGAAAGTCTTATCATTAATTTACACTATGCAATAATTGAACAGGCATTCTCTAATAACCAGTTGTTCATATCTACAAATAATGGTATAGATGGATTTCTGTTATAAATGGCAGGCTAATGTAAATAATGTACATAGTTTTTTAGATGTTATATACAAATATTATGGATGTCATTCAATTATATTTTGAAAATAAAAACCTTTTGAGTGCAACATTTAACAACAAATGAATTCAAGTACAAGTCGGTGTATATTTTGGATTGGGTCTGGAAAATCTACCTGATCTGGTCACATAAAATCTTTGACTGGTTTAGCAACAGGAAGAGTCTCTGAGGATACTTTTACAACTAGAACTTTGGGGATTTCATCAGGATTGCTTGAAGAAGGAAAACTGTCTACTAGAATTTGAACAAGTGTAGACTGACTCTGAGAAATAGAGTCATTGGCACAGGCGATCTTTTGGGTCACTGGTTTTGAAACTGGTAGTATGTGTCTTCGATTCCTTCTGAAATCCATTTCATCAGATTGTACAATGTAAGATCTTGGTTCTTCACACATATTCTTAACAGTTCCCTCTCAGCCATATCCTTTAGATGTTTGCATGCTCACCATCTCTCCTTGTCTAAATGGTCAGAGGGGTTTGGTGGATCTATTGTAGTACAACCTTTGTGACTCTCATTTTCTCAAAAGCTCAGTCTTGACCATTCTGTTGTTCTTTGCATTTGGGATCAATAATTGTTTACTGATCAGTAGAGTTTCTCTAGTCTGTTTGGACATCAATCTCTGAGCAGGTGAACCAAGCAAATTATCTTGAGGAATGTTTCTGAGATTAAGTAGGTTAAGAAAAACATCAGTACCATCTCACTTGGATTTTTTCAACAAGTAAATCGTACTTTGAACTGCATGTTCAGCTAATCCACTGGACTGTGGATAATAATGGCTACTAGTAACATGAACAAAGTCCCAGGACACTCTTGAACTGCTGACTTGTAAAATGTGCATTATTGTCAGATATGACTTTGTCTGGACCACCATGGACAGAAAAATGTCTCTTCAATTTTGTAATGACAGTGCTACATGTTAAGTTAGGAAGAAGGTCAATTTGAAACCAATTTGAATATATGTCTATTAACACTAAGCAATGTTGACCATTGTATTCAAAAATATCAGTAGCAACAGTCAACAATAGTAATTCAGGAATCTGGTTTAGCTGAAGTGGTTCTGACATCCGTGTGGTGACTGAGACATGGTTTAAAGCTGCAGAGAGCACACTGACAATCTCAGGTTTTAATGCCTTCTTCACATTTAGACCAGCAAGTACGTAGCCAGGGACTAAAGATGGATGTGTCTCAATTTATATCAAATAAATATACCTCAGGGTTGGTCAAACAGGACAATACAATTGGGGTTCTCCAAGTTCAAATCACCATAGGCAAAATCCAGTACCATTTCCTTTCAAGCTATAAATTCCATTCTATGACCAAGGAAACCCATACCACATATATAAATTTATTGGAAACACTCACCTTCCAACTGAATACCTATTCATGAGCAACTTTAATTATCACACTATTGACTGGAAATTATATATGACACCATAAAGAGATTGTTGAGTTTTGCAAACAGAAACTCCCTAGACCATATTTCCGGTACACTGACCAGGGGTCCAACCATACTGGATCTGCTCCTCTAAAGTATGGGAGAATGCTGCACATCCCCTAGTTAATGTCTTCTCTGGTAAGGTCAGACCACAAAATGGTCTCCTCTGAGATAAAAATAAAACCTGAAACCCTACCTAACCTTGGAATATTCAGGAACTACTTGAAGGCTAACTTCCTACTATTAACTGATAATCTGACAAAATATCAAGTCCCCCATAAACTCCGAGAACAATGCTGCCTATGTTGAACTTTTCACAGGAACACTATACAAGCATGTTAATAACTACATAGAGGGACCTGTACTCATCAGGAAAAAAAGTACAGAACTTACTCAAAAATCAAGCCACCCTGGTGGAATCACAACATCAGTAGGGTGTATAACAGAAGGAAGAAAATCATGCAAAAATTAGGGAGGGGCAGCACCCAGAAGGACAAAAGCAGTCTCATCAAACTCAAAAGACAAATAACGTCTACCAAAGCCAAATTTGAGGTAAATTGGGCCTCCCAGACCAAGGATAACCACAGGGCATTCTTTAGCTATGTCCTCAAAATCAAAGGCATTACACAATTGTGTGCAGAACTCATTGTTAATGGAGTCGACTATACTAAGCCAGAATAGAAAGCAAACCTACTGGATGACAAATTCAGCTCCAACATTGCTCCTCTCTCCCCCAACCTTTGCTCAAGAAATATCATAAAATATAACTAACCCAATGGTCTCTCTAAGGACAAGAATACTGCATCAATGGTCCCAGACATGTCCCAGGATACTTTTTAAATAGCAAGAAATATGACCTGTAAGGTCTTCTGCAATTGCTATTTAATTGTAGTCGCCAAATAGGCTTTGAGCCTGATGAATGGAAAACAGCAACAGTCATCCCTCTGCCCAAATGGAGGCCATGTACAGACCCTGGAAACTACAGACCCATAAGCCTCACTAGTCTCATATGCAAAGCCATGAAAATAATCAATAATGACATAGGAAATCACCAGACACTGGACCCAACCCAATTTGGTTTTGTTAAGGAAAGGACATGCCTATTCAACCTCGTGGACTTTTTTGAAAAGATCACCAAAGCAATGGATGAGGGCAAAATGGTTCACACTGCCTACTTTAACCTGGCCAAGGCATTTGACACAATACCCCACTCCGGCATTGTTAACAAACTCAAGAGGTTAGGTACAAACCTTTTTGTCACCCAGTGGATAGCCAGCTGGCTCACAGACAGGACCTGTGGAGTTAGAACTGGGCAGTCCACCTCTACTACGGGAACATTCAGAAACACAGTCCCTCAAGGTAAGTCCTGGGACCTCTCCTTTTTGTTATTTAGTCATCCCTGATTTGGCACCTATGTTTCTAATGGACACAGGCGGCATGTAAATGGTTAATCTCCCAGGCCCTTGTTTTAAATGTTTCATCTCCCAAGCCCTTGCTTACACTTATTAAGGATAGCAGAACTTGTCAGATATTTGGGTTGCACGGCTAGGCTTAAAAAGGCTCTTGTGCTTGTTAGCCTAGTAAACACCTATGACCCTATGAACCTATAGTCATGACTGTTCCATCCCTACCCTTGTTTAGTGGCTTAGGTCTATAGTGTAACAGCGTTTCTTTTTTGGTGGTTTATTCCTGTACTATAATGGTAGTTCAGTATTACATGTATGGTACAGCAGTTTTACAGTCAGCATTATTCCATGGTTACTAAGATGTTTTGTAGCTTAGTATTCATTCCATTGTATCTGTTGTTCAAGGTTAGCTTCTCTTTAGGTAGTTTCTGGCACCTAACACCTAGGTTATCACTATTTTTTTCTGATAATCAACTGAGTCTGTTTTCCAGTGCACCTAGTGTTTTGAAGTGGCTCACAATTTATATACAAGTTCTGGACATACATCTTAACTGTCCAGAACTTCACAAGATGTCCTGATTTTGCCTCATATTTTTCATCCATTCTCAAAAAAATGTACAAATAAATTTGTATTTTTTGCCAAATTATTCAAGATTGAGTCACTAAATAATGACCTCGGAGTTCACATGATATTCTACAGATGATTGTTAAAGCAAGCCATGCATTCTATTACCATTCCAAGTTTATAACATGAATATTTCAAATCTGTCCCAAATCTCAGATCTTTTTTGACACATTATTTTATTTTTATCCAGATGTCTTCTCTTAAGAGGTTAGATGTATGGCTATGGCAACAGCTTTACTCAGGTTTGCCCCTTGTAATAGCTTATAGCTGCTGATCATCCTGTGTCCCCATCTTTTTCGCATCCAGTTTTGTGATAAGATCTGATACCAGTGAAACTGATATAACAAATGAGAGGGACAGCTTTTTGACTCTAGGCAGTTTTGGCTTTTGTAGGCACTATCTTTTGGTACAGCAGTGCTGTTCTGCTTTGAGAAGTGGTGGGATGTGTGGGGGTCTGCCTTTGAAAGTGGTGGGAAGCATGTGGTTCTGATTTTGGAAGTGATGGGAAGCATGCAGTTCTGTTTCAGGAAGTAGTGTGATCTCCTGGTAGTGATAGTTAATGCGTCACAGTTACTGTTGACTTAAGAACTTTCCTTGAACTGGTTCTAGGAATCTCCCTGGCCGTTCATCACTTATTGAGCTGTCATTACTGTATAGGAGATGTTGCGACTGGGTAGATATTTGTGGTGATGCCAGTGTACAGTGTTTACATTGCTTTTGCTTTGGCAGGGTACATTATTTTGAGCTGTTGGTTTTCAAGTGTGGTTCTGACATTTGTGTGCTTAGACCACCCTTTTTGTGGCCTTGACCATGATTTGTGATTGGAAATGAGGAATTAAAGGATTGTACTAATTTGTACACATAACTTTGCAATATTTGGCAATACCAAGCTTTCTATATGTTAGTTAACATAATTTTCCCACTAAAATAAAACAAATGGAATGTAAAAAGCTTTTTTTACCTTGGAAATATATGAGCAACCATGTGATGTCACAACATGAATACATCATTTTGAAAATTATATGTAGCAATAGACAGGCAATAATTATGTTTTTGCATAAAATACTTGCATTTTATACAGAATTAGATGCGCATTTGTTATGCTTTCATTTACTTTAGTCAAAAACTCGCCTTTTTATAAACACTTCAAAATCTTTTCCTCTTTGCACATCTTCTTCCTCCTTTTTGCACTTTCTTTTTTCTAAACTTGAAAATTTTACAGAAATAATAGTATGGCAGGTGATTATAAACCATGCATAATATACTTGTTAATTTAGTTATTTTTTAATGCATGAATGAGAATATTATGTTTAAAAATAAAAAAATCAGTAAATCATAGCATTATCCAGTCACTTTCTGTGATAGTTCCACTTTTTGCTGGCATCACAGACTTTAATTGCATAAATGAATATGACTTTACAGAAGCAGGGTTATTATTTTTAATGGAGAAGGTGCATCATATTTTTAAACAAATAAAATAACAGGTATACAGGTATCAGCAAATGCCACAAATAATAAAGAATGGAAGGCTGCAATACAGAAAATTAATCAAATGCAGGATTAGCCTTTTGACTACCCATGAAACTAGAATGTATATAAACATTATTTGGGTAAACTGGCCTGCTGGGCATATTTCATAAATAATGACTGATACCTCTCAAAGGTATTTGCATATTCTATTGCAAGAATGACTGCACTGTAAAACTCATACTACTTTCTAGATATTGCTAATAGCATGGCTCTTCTACAAGTGTTTAAGCTGCTTCTGTTAAGTTAAAATAAATGATGACACAGAGATTTTACAGACTGTGGTGGAAAAGATAAAGTCATTTAGAGTGGAGGTGGCTATCACTTACTATCACTCATAAGCTTTCCTGAATTTATTAAAATCTTTTTACATTTGTGATGTGAGCAATTCATAATGCATCAAAATGTCAGTTTGTTTGTGTCTTTCGGCTTTTCCCGGTTAGGGATCGCCACAGCGGAACTCCGGTCCGCTAATGATTGGCAATTGATTTTTACATACCGGCTTGCCAGGCCAGACGCACAACCTTCAAAGAAGGTATGCCCATGTATGCATGTCTCCAAGCAGAAGACGCTCTAGCTGAGAATCGAACCGGACAGGGTCTTACTGTGAGGTGACAACGCTACCGCAGCACCACCACCGTGGGTTAATGCATCAAAATGTCAGTACATTGTTTAAAATATAAAGAAAAGCATGAATTATTGAAACCATGAGTTTTTTGATGTAAGCAGCTCAAAACAGTTACTAAGATGGAAGCTACCATACGAGGTCACATAGGTAACACAACACACTGTAAGTGTGTGCAGAAAGCTCTTGATTTACCACAATCATGTCAGATGATATTCAAAAGTCAAATGCAAGTTGACTTAAGCATAGTAGAGTAGTTAGGCATAAAATGTTGTTTTGGATAGTGCTTAGTTCAGGGAATATAATAAAAATGGGATTCTCAGTAAATGAGCAGCAGAGAAAACACTACAATTTCTGGACATTCACAACACAAGACCTGCATCACTTAAAGGTCTAGGATCAGAGAGAAAGGATGTAGTGATGGTTTGGGAGCCCACCATGATGACAGTTTTTAGCCTGTGGTTGTAAAGCCCATAAGATTTAGGCTCTTAGTAGAATCACCTACATTGTGAGGGTTTTACAACACTTTGGATGTATTCTAGGATAATTATCTCTTTGTGTGTAAGAGTTGGCAATGCAATTTGACAGAAAACTGCAGGACACTGTGGACAAGATATGTTAACATTATCAGAATATGTATGTAATTTCAATGAAATGAATAGCTACAACTTCTTTAGTAGAAAAAGCTTACAAAGCTAAAGGGTATTTACTATAGGTAGTTCCTGATTTCTTGTTTCTAGTTAGCTGTATTTAAAAAAATAAGGATTTTGAATAATCAAGTTTTTTTTTTTTTTAAGACTGAAAAAAAACAAGGCTGCTGATTTAATTTGTTAATCAAGATGTGAGAAAATGCATTTCAATCATGTTGTTAATACACCTCAACTAGCATGCAATGAAGGTGTGTGTGTACGTGTGTGCGTTTGCGCGCGCGAGCGTGTGTGTGTGTGTGTGTGTGTGTGTGTGTGTGTGTGTGTGTGTGTGTGCTTATCAATACATACAAATAAATAAATATTTTTTGTTTTATCAGCATGGTGACTCTTTGGTGTGATATTAATAGTTACTGGAGCAATGGACATGATTATGCCATCATATTGTACTTTTGCCATTCTGCAAAGTAACGGAAGATATTGAAGCTCCTACAATAATATTGCCAGATTTGCAACTGGTTCTACCTATAGAACCCATCATTGTAACAATCCTAATCAACTAGGGTGGTTAGAATTGCCAAATCTTATCCTATCAAACCAACTAACTATTGCCTATAAGATACTGTTCCATCCTACATCTACTCCAATACTAACCAATCTAATCACCCCCTACAATAACCTGAAAACCCTGCGCTCTTCAAACAAAATAATGGTAAAGATATGTAAAACCAACAACCTGGCTGGAGATTCTTTATTCTCTAACATGGTGGGTAAAACCTGGAACTCCCTCCCTACTGATCTTACCTCCCTACCTTCCACTACCCTATTTAAATCCAAACTCAAACCATACCTTAAATCACACTAGCTATGCCCCTGTGCAAACCCGGACTAACTTCCTTGACCCTATTCTTCTCACTCACACAAAACTAGCTATTCCTTTTCTATTAACATCTTTGTCTGTAAAACCAACTGAAAGTTCAAATAGTGCTCAATGTTACTTACCTTCTGTTTTTGGTTGTATGTATATCCAAACATGATTTGTTAGCTTAGAATACTTTTTCCTTACTCTTAAGCTAAAATGTATTTACTAGTATTCTCTTAGCTAAAATGTATTTACTAGTTAAATTTGTTAAATCTTGTAATGTGCTTATGTTATTGTGATCTTTTTTCTGGAATGTGGAGCTTTTCTCCCCAAGCCTCCACTGAAAATGGACATGTATCCAGTTGGACTAGCCCAGTCAACAAATGTAAACTAAATAAAATAAAATAAAATGTGTTCACCACTTGCACCATTGAAGATGGTCTTTCCAATTTTACACATATGCTCATGACTATTTTACTTCATTTCCAACAAATCAATCCTCATTTAAATATTGCAGTCACAGTATAGGGCAATGAAGGTACAGTGGTCATTATTATTGGTAATAATTGACACATTTACAGCAAAAAGATTGCACAGATGTGAGTGTGATAACCATCACAGCTGCTGTGCTCTCATGATGGTGGTTTAACACTGATAATGAGCTGCTGAGTGGCTATCCTGTAGTTCCTGAAGAATTCCATCCAATTACATTTTAATAACTCATCTAAACTATAGAGCAAACACATTTGTGGGAGTCTCTTAAAAATCTATTTTTACTTCTGAACTTTCAAAGTGCCCATCTAAAGAATGTGTAGTTCCACTGTTTGTTCTTTCCCATCACTGATTTCAAACTACATTGATAAATATGCATCAGGGGTAAATGAATGAAGACTTACTGAACACATTTGTAGTACAACCAGATACACCTCTGTTAATTGATTAAATGACAAAGATGAACAAACATTTCATAACTCTACTTTCGCATTATGGTCAAGTCTGCTTGTACACAATGATGTCCTCTAAATTCTACAGGATTTTTAGACTACACTAATAATTTATAAAAGTGAATAAAAGTTATTCTGGCTAGATTACTGCCATAATGATACCATCTTTAGGGACATCTCTAAGGCAAATGTGTTTCAGCTTTTAGAAGGTCAATGTAAAATCCCCAAAAATTCATTGCAAATGAACACATCTGAGAGGGCTGCCGCACTCAGCTCTAACATCTACCAGTACCTGAACAACTGCAGAGAAAGATTATTACCCATATACCCTAAATATAATGGTAAATTCAGGAATAAACCTCTTTGGTGGAACTCTCATTTTTATAATCTGTACAACAGAAGATGGAAATATTGAATATTTCCATAAAATCTCCATCTCCCTTCCTCAAGACAACACTGAAACATGTTAAAGCAAATCTTTACAGTTTGCATACAGTTTCAGTGAATGCACTTTCTATCAAGGAAAATACCCTTCAATCAAGAATACTGATAAGAACAGAATGTACAGTACACTGAGAACAAACAGAAAACTTGGGAAACAAAGCTAAAGAGGTGTGTAGAAATGTACAGAGTTTTGGTATTACTACAAGATACTTTTGATACAATCAGTTAAGTTAGTTAATTTGGACTGATATCCAGAAAGTTTTTGCAGTACAGACACCTGAGTATGTATACAGAAGTCAGGTCAGATATCCAGCATTCCAGAATATTAATGATACTATTCAGGAAGAAAGGAATATGAAGAATATGAATGTAGATGATTATTTAAGTTTATCAAATAAATATGAATATGAATGCAGAGGAATGTTTCAGTTTATCAGAATTGCTATTGGTAATTGGAAACAGTATTTGGATATTGCTGACACCTACCTCCACTGTACATAATAAAGCATTGTTAATGGAACTACAGTGTTTACAGACTTTATTGTGAAAGGTAAAAGGATAGTTGGCCCATAAAGGAGAGACTGAAACTTGTTTAGCACAGTTCTAGATAATTAAAAGATAAAGATATGCATTCTAGTTTCATTCCACTTTCTTCCAGTCATGCTAGCTCATTCCAGTATCCTACAGTCATAACAATTTCTACAATGGTGAGCCATCAGTGATGAGGGGACAACTGTTAAAATAAGTCTCAAAACCCCTTAGCAACCTTATCAGCAGTCAAACTGCATGATTCCTACAGAGCAAAAGTGTTCATTTGGAGCGCTACTTCAGAAAATCTCCAGTAAAACTCTTAAAGAACTTCAACAGATCAGCAGTATACATCACTTCAGAAAGTCTATGGTAAAGTCTCAAGAAACTTCAGATGCTCCAAAATACCACTGTAAAAGACATTTCACCATCTCCAGAGCAGACAACAAGCTTCTAAGTTTCCAGTGTGACATCACAGAGCTAAGAACAAAAAAAGTTAAAAAGCTTTGAGGCTCCAGGACATCTCCATCAAGCAACTTCCTTATGTCAGCATATATTTTTGTTAAAATGCTTTTCTAGCTCAGTTAGACAGTAGATATTAGAAAAGTTTAAATACATAAGTAAATGTAAAAGGTATAAATATGTCACACAGTCTGTTTACAGTAAAGACACCAGTAAAGGTGTGGTTTAAAGTTAAAAACTGGGTAAAGCAGTCTAAAAAAACTGTTCTAGAAATGTCCACTTAAATTTCAAAGTTATTAGTTCAGGAATGTTATATCTTTCTAGACTCAAAAGAGTTAAATCTCAAAAGCAGACTGAAATGGATTCTCAGAATGAGTCAACTTCTGCCAGTATGGTGTCAGACTTAAATAACAGAAATCCTTGTTTACAATCATCAGAAATCAGTGTAAATGCTATAACACGTAATTCAAAATACAGATTTTAAGTCGCAGTATTGCAGATACAGATGGAAACACAGTCAGTGTATGTAACATGCAGATTTCTAGACAAGACACAAAGCAAATATTTACAATATCTCAAGTTCACATTATTTCAAATACAGACACTCAGAATGTAATATATTATACTTTATTGTTTTCAGAAGCCAGTTCAAATATCGCACTGAGGAGAGATTAGAGGGATCAGAGTGCAGATTTTAATCAGTTTAATAAAGTAAACACCAGTTTAAATGACACACAGACTTCATGACAAAGTAAAGTAGAAATGCATACCTTACCTCAATGTTATTATTAGTGTTTCAAAACAAAATAGAGAAGAAATACATCCTATAGCTCAAGTCAGTGTTGTTGCTAGTTCTTATAAAAAAGGATTTTCAGCTTATCTATAAAGAGCGTGGCAACCCAGCACTAAACCAGATTATTTATCTGTCATTGTTTAAGGTTGAAATAAATTACAATATTTCATTGTTTACAGAAAAGAAATTATGGAATAATGTACTGATTAATACATACACATCAATTTCAGTTACAAGAGCTCTACTAGAAAATGCAGTTTTGTCAGGACTTAAAGGATCAAAGATTGCAGCAGTTAACAGTTCTAAGTGTAACTGCTCCGAAGTAGGTATGGACATGTCATCAGAGTTATACATTGTTTTAGGTTTCAGTAACAAGATTTTATGGAAAAATAAAAATGCTACAGAATTCACAGTAGTTTACACAGATGAAATTTGTAATGGATTTGTATGCAGTAGATTATGCAAATGTACTGAAATTAAAAAAAAAATGGTTATGACAGGAACACATAGATTTATGGGTTAAAAATGAAATAAATTCCAATTCAGCTGAGGTACTGGGAGTCAAGTCATCACATTTTCAGAAACATTATATTTTTTCTCAGAAATACATACTGGGAGTGACCATTAAGGAAAATAAAAAAGTAACAATATGGATTTTCCATTCTGGAAGCAGATGTTGTGTATGAGTTAATTTGCAGAATAAAGGGTTTACAGTTACAGATCTGGCAAATTAATTTTTTGTGCTATTGTTTCTTTAGCAGACATTGTTAAGACCTTTGAGTTATGGTAGTAAAGTCTTGCAATGCATAAATAATATTGTGATACAGACAGAGACGAAAAATCATTCACAGATATTAAATGATGCTTTGCTAATTTACAGAATGTAAAATTTAAAGTCGATGCTACATTTTAAAAATGACAATACTATCAAAAGTTAAATATTATGTGTCATTAAAGCTATGGGCTCAACTCACATGTATAAAGGGCAGACAAAATAAGTTCCAGAATCAGATCAGTTCAGCTCTAATAATAAATGAGTATATGTAAACAGTTCAAGATATTTCATGCAGAAATTGCAGTTTACTGAGCACACCAAAGGCACAGGCTTATGTGACTGAGTTATCAGATTACAGGCCAGCTCAGTGAGCTGAATTAAAGACAGTACTATATGCTAAAAAACAGTATGCTAAAGATCATTTTAGTAGTATTAGTGACAGTTTTATGCAGAAACAGCTCTTACTATTTATCCAAGAAAATTATAGAAACCCTTGCAGCATTCAGTAGTACTGAAATAATTAAATGGCATCAGCTAAAGAAATGGCTTTCTTAAGACAGTGGGCAGAGACTTGCACACTGAAATTATGCCCTCAGAGTCACACAGTAAATGTAGAAAGTTCAACAGTTAAGATTAATTTTATAGTGGCGCAGAAATGCAAAAAAAATGTTAAAATATTCATACAGTATGATATTACTACATTAGATTCATTTGAGGTTATGACAGGGAAACAATGCCACTATGATTTCCCTTTGATTTAATAAAGAAGTTACAGCCTTTGTATTTCACTGTAGTACATTATCAGCTCAGTTACAGACTTGTAAGAATGTATTTACCAGTGATATTAGTTTAGTTCACTGTAATACAGTATCAGTTTACTGACCAACTTACAAGAATTTATTAGCAGCATATGTTTACTTCATGCACAAAAATGTAAATAAAGTCAGGGCAACAAGCAATGCTATCAGTTTTTAACTGTTAAAGCTGCAAATGTTATTTTAAGGACATGTGCTTTACATATACTGCTATAAAAGACACGCTGTTGGTTTGAATATTTAAACAATTTCCAAATTGATTTTTCAGAATACATGCTGAAATACAGTCAAGAAAATATAACATCAGCCATCCAGCCTTACACAAAAGATGGAAATGAGGAGGTTTGAAATGCCTAAGTGTACCCAGCTAAGAACTGTAAGGAGGCCCTTCCAATACCTCAGCACTGAATGGGACAATGAAGCATAAGGCCTAAACTTGGCAATATCTGTGGTGCACAACTTAAGTATCCAAAACGTGTATACAGCAAATATGTATTTCTTCAATGTCAGTTTAAATGTGTTTCAGTTATTTAAAATCTTTAAAGTTAAAATGCATATATAACAGATATACATTTATGCAAATTACAGTTAAAGCAAGTAAGCAAATGTTTTCAGACAATTTTATAACAGTACTAGTTTTCAGTTTAAATTTGCTTCAGTTATCTTATATCTTTAAAGTTAAAATGTATATACAAAACGTGCATTTATGCAGATTAGAGTTAAAACAAGCATGCAAATGTTTTACTGTTCTCAGACAATTGTTTAACAGTACTAGTTTTCAGTTTATGCTTTTATCTGTGTTCAGATAATACTGACAGAAAAAGGTCTTCCTTTAGTAAAAGCTTAGCATCTAGAATATATATTAATTTATAGAATACAGTGCACCTTACATAATAATGTTTACGCTTTTATCTGTGTTTAGGTAACACTGGCAAAAAAAGGTATTCCTTTAGTATTAGTTTATTTACTTTCCAGAGTATAATAGTTATACTCCACTATTTTAGATGTTCAGTATAATTATGTATCACTTTAATGTAAATTTCATTCAAGGTTTCGAATATGACATCCATGCTCAGTTATGAGTTCAGTATAGTAAATTGCAGTCAGATTTCAGAAAATAACATTCATACCCAGTTATAGATTTCTAACAGCATTGCTTCACATTATTCAGTCATTAGTTTTAAATGTAAAGTGACAGAATTATTTGTAACAGCCTTATTAAGACAAGTTATCCAAAGAATAAGTACAAACAGTCATTTAATATAGTAAAGGCATAACAAGCCAGGCTTAATTCACTAATTACTTTATCGAATATAGTGCACCTTACATAATAATTATTGTACACTAGAAAGTTGAAAAGACACTGACAGGGTGTGCAATGGTATAGATCTGAAATACAGAAACCATAGGTTTTAGTAAATGTACTTCTACTATTACAGCATATAAATAGTTACATGATATTTAAGACACAAATGTAAAAGACAGACATCTATTACAGCACACATAAATTAAAAAGCTAAATAGACAGGATTATTAGTAACAAATCTAGCTGAAAGTTTACGGACACAGTTTAATACAGCATATGGTAATTATGCCTCAAGATATGTATTTTATAGGTGTAAAAGGAAAGTTTACCAATTATAATATGTTAAAGAATCACTCAATTATAATTAAATCATAATGTTAAGAGACTTCCTTCTAGTCACCATTTTGAACATCTTCCCATATTTCTATGTACCAAACCCTCTCTGTCTTACTTTGACTATCTATTTCCCTCAACTATTACACTGAACTGGCATCAATCAAACCATAATTGTCCAGAAAACAACATCCAAGTCTGAGGTTTACTCTAATAAGCAACCTAAGGACCAAGAGAGAGAGAGAGAGGCATATTAATAAGTTGTGTTATTTACCTGTCATGTCTAACATAGCTATCCTATTCCTCTGTAATAAATAAGGTAGGGTCTTCTGTAGAGAACGTACACTCCCACTATAATTAACAAGTTCCCTGGTAATTTACTTTACAGTGGAAGATGTGGCCTTCTCTTGAGCTCCCGCCCTTCTTGCCTATTCTATGCTATATACCCACTGAAAAAGTCCTCCCCTACTTTACCTACCTTACCATACGTTAACTTACTTGTTCTTTGCTGCATTGTAAATTTGTCTGTCTGTCTTCTGCCATAACTTTCAATGCATACACTGTCTGTAACATGTAAATAGTGGCCTTTCCCTTACTGAAATATAACAAAAATAATAAACTGCATTACTTAGTATCTCTTTAGGCATGCCTTTCTACTAACTACACCCGCACATGGTTAACACCCTGCCTTGAAACTCTTTATGCCAATCCCCATATAATTACTATGACCTTGTAACCTCACACATTCTGTTATTTGTTACCTTGCTCTTTCTCCTAATAGCTTTCCTAGTGACATTACATTTTGCTCTTTCTACCACATAAAACTTCTTACCTTGCTCACCTCTAAGTCTACAGATAGATTGTGTTCTCCCCTTCCATACCTCTTTGTCATTTCAGCTGGTGCAGCCCACTCTGTTCTCCCTGAATTCAGTCTCATTCTGCTCCCTACCTTAGCCCCAAATCTCACCCCCCCCCACTATCCATAGTTTTATACCTACACAAAACCTTCCTCATCCTGTGCATAACATCCTCTTCCTATTCTAAGTAGCCTATTATTTTGCTACCCATCTTCTGTCACTGACATCCACTACTCAAATCATACTATCCATATCTCCACCCATGAGACTCCACTTATCCAGTTATACCTCTCTTCCAGAGTGCTCCTCAGCCTCCATCTTATTGTTATGCCCACTATTGCCTTCTATTACACTCCTTCTCTTTAGCATATTTTTTCATCTGGATATATGTTATATCTCTAGAGCTGTCCTCTATCTTCTCCTTTCAGCCTTCTCTCTGGTCCATATTCATAGTATCCCATATTCTATATATCTATTCAAATTCTTGCCTAATTATTTTTAATTAATTTTATTTTTTAATTCTTTGTATTCTTTTTATTTCCGTCTGTAGTTTAATTATATATAGGTATACTATCTCTTCTCCATCATTGTCTTCAAATGCTTTTTTTCTAATAAACATGAAATATGGTCCTCATCTTTCTATCCACACATCTACTCCTACTAGTATCATACCTTACATGCTATATAATACCTACAGCACCTATTTCTCAATCCCCACACTGCTTATATCACTTTCCATTTGATCACTACCACTATTGCTTTTAGCTTATTAGGCTTACCATCTTATTTTCCGATATAAAATTCTTAACCCTTAACCCGTCTTCCAACCCGAATAATGTTGAATTTAAATACTAACATACCTAAACCCTCACTGTTGTATGCATACTGTAAAAAGATCATATTATGTGGTGATGTCCACCAAAACCCAGGTCCTGACTGCCTCTCTTCTCGACCCACTCCTTCTTCTGCTGTAATAACCCTATTAAAATTTTGAAAATCATATCCATGAATATTCAAAGCAGAGTAAAAGAAGTCTCTCAATTTCATTCCTGGATCACTCATTACTCCACAGACATTATTATCCTTACAGAAACGTGGCTCAAACCACATATAAAAACTCTGAAATTCTCTTCTAGGCTATACTACCATCCACTATTACAGATTAAATAAAAAAGGTGGTGGTATAGCAATCACATTTTCTAACCATATATATGTTTCTCCTTCCTCTATTTCTCTACCTACATTCCTCTCTGCTGAGATCCTTGTCTCTCTCTGTAAATTAAATGAGCATAAAAAAATATGTATAATTGGCCTATATATTCCCTCAGGAAATAACATCCCTATTCTGGAAGACATCCTACACTGGGTATCTAGTTCCATTTCTCATGAAATAATAATTCTTGGTGATGTCAATATTAACTGGCAAACCTTCACATCAGACTATCCTTCCACTAGTATCAATTTATATGGTTTCAAACAAATCATAACTTCCCATACTCACTTCAACAAAACTAATAACATTGTGACTACTCTGGACTGGATCTTAGTCTCAAATCCAGATCTTTATGACTCTCCAAAAACCCTACCAGACTCTGTCAGTGATCACCATCCCACCTATGTTCACAGACTAGTAACTCATCATATCAAACAGCACCTTTATAAAGACTAATGTAACCTCTCAAATGTCAATTCCAAGGTCTTTAATGACATCCTTAATAACATTAATTGGTCCATCTTTTATTCCTTACCACTGGATAATGCTTATTATAAAATGTAATACAACATTTCTCGACATTCGCAATAGCCTCATTCGTATAAGTAGAAAGAGAGTTACATTTACCTAGTCACCATGACTACCCCCTTCTAGTAGAAAATTAACATAAAATAGAGACATATGTTGGTGATCCTGGCAAAATTCAAATCTCAAACTCACCTACAGATGTACAAACAACTTTGAAACATGACAAAACAACAAGTTACTGCCGACAAGAAACATTATTACTTCAACCCACAGGATGACCAAAAACACAACTACCAAATATTTTGGGCCACTATCAAGAAAATATTACACCATGGAACTCCTAGTACCCATACTTTTTGTGCCGACATCTTGCCTTTATAAACTGCTTCTAAATTTAACTCCCACTTTATAGGTTCAATAGCCACCCTCACCCAAAACTCACTACAGAATCCTGCCACCCCTGACAAACTTCAAAGCTCTAAAATGGCATTTTCAACTTAAAATCTCTTTTTACTTCCTATATAAAAAACTTATTACACAATCTTTAGCCCTGCTCACCCTCTGTAGACAATTTCCCATATGAATATCAAAAGATTGATGTCCCCTCTATTGCCTACCCATTATCTATCTTGCTCAATCAGTCCATTCGTATGTTCCATCTCGCAGGAAATAATATACTTCAGTCCTTCTCATAAAGCTGGAAATGCCACTAAAATAACAAACTTCAGACCAATTGCAATTGTGTTCCCTCTTTCCAAGTTCATAGAAAAATGTATTAATAAACCACTTTTACAATACTTGCTCCAAGACATTCTGTTAACCTTTAACCAAAACAGCTTTCAACCAAATCATAGCACAACAACTGCTCTTGCTGCCTTTTTGGACCATGTCATTAAAGCCAGAGATGACAACAATTTAGCTTTATCTCACTTTTTAGATCTCTATAAAGCTTTCAATACAGGCTCATATACCAAACTATTCTCAAAAATGTCTACTTTAGGGTTTTCCAGTACAACAGTCACTTGGTTCTTTAGCTACCTATCTAACTAGCTACAATCAGTTAAATGGCTCTCTACTTACTCATTTTTGCTCCCAGTTAATACAGGTATCCCAATCTTAAACCCTTCTCCCAGTTAGTACAGGTGTCCTACAAAGTTTCATACTTAGTCGTCTCCTTTTTAACATATTTATAAATAATCTACATACATCATCCTAATAATTTACACTTACACAATATGCAGAAGACTCTATTGTCATTTGCTCATCTAATAGTCCTTCTCAGTTTCAATCTATCTCTCATCAGGTATCTCTATTGACAACTCCATCTGAGACAATAAGCTTTTCCCAAAGCCAAATAAAACACAATTGCTCTTATTTCTCCCCAAATCTCAAACACATAAAAAGAATCCTTCAAAATAAATATTCTCACTCAACAATACAGAAACTGAAGCTGCACCTCACACAAGTTACTTGGTGTCATAACAGATGATCAACTGAAATGTGATCTTCATATTCAAAACTTCATAAAAACAACACACCCAAACTGGGCATACTGTACAGATCAAAAGATTCTTTACCAACTCCTCAAGAGTTATTCTAGCCAATATATACCTCCTTCCTTCACTACTATATGCCTATCCCATTTTCACCAACATTCAGATCTCCCTAAGATGAAAACTTGAACTTTGCTATAACAAAGTAGCTAGATTTGCAGCTGGTCAGTCATACAACTCCCACCACTGCTCAATCCTCTGATACTTAAACTGGCTTGAGATACCTCCCTACTTCATGATCACCAAACTCCTCCTTGCTCATAAAATGGTATACAAATCCTCATCCTTCTCAGAAGCCAGCACCATTCTTAACCATTACCTCCCTAATCACCCTCTTCACTCATCTAAGAAACACTTCCTTGAACTCCATAAACCAAATAAATCTGTTGGTCACTGCCTATATTCCTACTCAGTAGCCATGGTCTGGAACATTCTTTCTAAAGATATTAGAGCAATGTCATGTAGTCACAGATTCAAACAATCTCTAAAGAGATTTCTCCTTAACTCCTGGCTCAGTACATGTCTTACATCAGGATGACATGACTTGTTAATCCATTTTTTGCATCCTTTCTCTCCCCTCTCTTCCTTATTCTTTCCCTCTCCCTTGTCTTTCCCTTGCTCTTCTTTTTCCCCTTTCCTTTTCTCCCTTCTCTTATTAGCCAAAGCACCAATTACTTCTCCAATAGTTCTCTATTTTAACTCCATTTCCCAATCTCTCCCCAACTGCAAACTCTCTTTCCTTTCTCTTAGTCTTTTGCCTGTCTTTAACATGCTTAACATCGTTACCATCGGTTATTACTACTGATTGTACTTTACTAA
Source organism: Protopterus annectens (assembly GCF_019279795.1). Classification (NCBI taxonomy): domain Eukaryota; kingdom Metazoa; phylum Chordata; order Ceratodontiformes; family Protopteridae; genus Protopterus; species Protopterus annectens. Next base: position 231,694,479 of record NC_056726.1, on the reverse strand, counting down.
GTGTTCAGTATTCTATGATTGTTGTTTAATATTCACAACATACCGCTCAACCTGGAAACATCAAAAGTCTGGACAAGGCCCATGAAAAATAAATACAAATATGTACGCTGATTAACATATAATGTGCATACATAATTATGTAACCCCACCCACTCCAATGGAATTGTGGGATACCAAATTTCAAATGCAAACTGAACTTCTACAATAATTATTTGGATTTTATTTTTACATTTTACAGCACAAATCACAAACACTAATAGACATCGGGTAAACAAAGCAATACTGTCTCACAATGAAAATAGACTTGGCATTAAAACTTCTCATTCATTAAACCAGCATTGAAACCCACACCACATCCAAAGAAAATGCATCTGGCCAGTGTTGGATAAAGATTACTTTTGGGCTGTTTTCAAATCATTGCCCCCTTGCACACAAAGCAAGAAACATACATGTGATCATTTCTTTGATACACTTTCCTGACTTTATTAAATTATATTCCTTGTTTAATACAGCACACTTGTTAGGCAGAGGTTAGGCAGAGCACATTTTAAATGTATTGTTTGAACGTTTTTTCCAGTAGACTGTACTGTAGGCAATGGAACAAAATGCATGAACCAATAATGAGAAAACTGCCCAATTCAGCACATGTCCATCATAAAAGTCTACTTCCACACCCACACTATAAACAGAATGACAGTAGTATAAGCCATAGGCATTTTGCACAGCTTCTTGCACTTATTTTCAATTTCATTTTTTTGGGGGAGAGGACAAAAGGTCAAAAAACAGGGACACATTTTAAACATTACTTGTATAATTTTGTAAAGTTGCTAGAATAAAAATGTTGTGCATTTCACTGGCAAGTATTGAACCCAGGACTCTATGCACTATAGCCAGAGCAACATACCACTATTCCAAATCAGCAGCTTCCTGAAAAATAGGAAGACTGAAACTTAATGGCTATCATTTAGTGAATTCATTTCTCACTTCTCACCATAGCTCTCAACCTCTTAGCACAAAAAACCTGGACAAATAAAGCCAATAATGGGGGAATACAAATTCAGTTCTCACTATAGCTCTCATCTGTTAGCACAAAAAACCTGGGCAAAACTCAAAAGTGGTAGTGGCTAGGGACTTTATGCTCTTTTTACCTGTACTCAAGGTTTTGTTCACTGAGGTCAACACAGTCATTAATTTGTTATACTACTATTGGTTTATATGTGGCTTTCTCCAATTTGTGGTTTTACTTTATTGAAAGCATTTTGAGTTTTGATTTTAATGTCCTTTAAACATAGGAGGCAAAATGAAGAGTAAACAGCATCAGGAAATTATTTAAGAACAACATTTATTCATTTATTGTTTGAAACAGAGGGGAATAAGAGAATTACAAGTAATGGAGAGTAAGCCTCAGGAAACAACATAGCAAGTTATGTAACTACATCTGTTGGTGATATGATATGATATTGTTGTTAAATAATATACATTCTTTTATTTATTCATTCAATCTTTGATTGCCAGCTTAATCCAAAACAGGGTCACAGGAGGTGCTATAGTCTATCATAGCATTCAGTGAGTGCTAAACTATTAGAAAAAGTACACACACACACACACACACACACACACACACACACACACACACACACACACACACACACACTTACACCCTTCCTTACTTGGAGTATTTGCTCCGCTGCAGAGTTAGCCCTAGTACTGTAACCCGTTCTTCATTCTGCCCTTAGTTTCTAATTTCCAAGTAGTAGTTCTTCATTCCGCCCATTCCCGCTCACATTTGAAAGTTAGTGTAGTTCTTCATTCCACCCATTCCTGCTCGCATTTGAAAGTTAGTTTCCAAGTAGTTCTCCATTCCTGTTTGCATTTGAGCAGCCAGGCCAGCCAGAAATACGTGAGCTCCTTGACCTCAATTCTGACAGGCTGGTAGCCCTGAGGGAGCTGACGTCAACGCGCACATGATGACATCAGCTCTGACAGGCCGAAAATTAAAAGAACAAAAGAAAAAAATCAGAAATTAAGGAGTGCCACTCAGGAATCATGGCACCCCTTCATTTGAACCCTAAAACTTGGTACAACTTGAGTAATTCGGCACAGTTGGGAGGTATGTCACTGTATGATTTTCTGATCTGACTTTATTTATCCTGTATGTCAATTCTACTATTTGTTGCTGCACTTCATGTGATAATACTGTGTAGTTTATTAATTGATCAATGTATGTTGGAACTTTTCTCCCCAGGCCTCCACTGAACTTGGGATTCATGTTCAGTTGGACTTTCCCAGTAAACAAATTCCAAATAAATAAAATAAAAATAAATAAATAAAACTTCAATCCAAACAGACCATACGTGATCAAGTGACACCATGTGGTCAAAATTAAAATTGCAGGATTATTTACCAGATAACTAAAACTTATTTTGTATTAGTTCTAGAGATCATTATAGTATCCTTTGTAGTAGATTTGTAAAGTACTTACAAAAGTAAACCCCATTTCAGTAATTTCAAAAACAATTGTTATGGAATAAATCCTACATAAATAAAGTTAGTAGAATAGACCTTGCATAGGCCTGAAAATGTAAGATTAGGCCTGTGACTTCATTTTATATTTCATATTTTAAAGTACTTACAGAAACAAGATACCTATGTGTGTCCAGGTATATCAGAAGCCGTTGTTAGATTAGGTATTATTTAAACATACAAACATACAGTATTCACTTTGTATAAGAACAGAAATGCAACCATATTAAAGCAGTCTTCACAGTTTGCACACAGTTTCAGTGAATGCCCTTTCATTCGGTGACCTTCAGTCTGTTACACTGATAAGAACAGAATGTGCTGTATGTTTGAGTAAAAACACATTTTGTTTGTATGGTACAAATCTTGCAAACCAAGGCTAAAAAGGCATGTAGAGATTTGCAAGGTTTTGGTATTATTAGGACATACTTCAGATACAGTTAGTTAAGTTAGCTTGTTTAGAATTGTATGCAGAAAGTCCTTGCAGGACAGACACTTGAGCATGAGTACAAAAGTCAGGTCAAATATTCAGTGTTCCAGAATATTAATGATACATTTCAGGAGGCAAGGCATATGAAGAATATGAGTGCTGAAGCTACAGACTGCTTCAGTTTATCAGTTCTGTTATTGGAGACAGTATGCGGATATTTGTTGACATCTACCTCCACTGTACATAATAAAGCATTCCTAACTGAACTACAGTGTTTGCAGACTTTATTATGAAAGGTACAAAAAGACGTGGTCCATAAAGGAGAGAGTGGTATCTGTGCAGCACAGTTTTGGGTAATTAACAGATAAATACATTAATTCCAGTCTTATTCCAGCTTCTTCCAGTCATGTCAGTTCAATGCAGTATCCTACAGTCATAACAAGTCTTACAATAATGTCTCCATTCTGATCCCAGTCATGTAGCTAATATATTAGCAGGCAAATTTACTGCTAATGTATTGTTGGCACACTATCTCTGTCAATTTAGTTTCCCCTGAAATCACCTTAGTAGTGGTAACGTTTCTATTTGTCAGTTAACATGAAATATAATGTTTATACTATTAATATTATACAGGTCTTATAATCCCTACCAAAGATAAAAGATAATACTTCCATGGAACCAGACAGCCTACCAGGCTGCATTCTCACCAGTGCAAGTATGCACAATCTAAAGCTGCTTAAACTGTTCAGCCTTATCCTATCCATAGGGCTTGTTTCTGATACATGGAGAATAGCCACTGTGATGCACCTACACAAAAGTGACCCCTCTACAGATCCAGATAGTTACCCACCCATCAGCCTCACAAGCCTTATATGAAAAGTCTTAGATCTCACTTATTCAAATGTAGGCAACTTAACTGATCTTGATGCCAATCAGTTTGTTGTTTATCCATAGGTTCATAGGTTCTTATTAAGCTTTCAGCCAAAGGAGACAGTCCAAATTCATCCACATTACTGAATACTGGTGGAAGACTAGCAGTGCCGTGATTAAGTGGATTTCTCCACATATCTCTGGTGGAAATTTGCAAAAAAAAAATCCAGTCATCAAGACTAACTTTAAAAGTAGACAAATTATAATTTTGTTTGACCTGTAGTAGTTTCTTATCCCGCCAGAAAGTTTTGTTTATTTGTTGGTGTAGATTTAGGCCTTTAGTGAGGGTGTTCATAGATCCACTGTTTTGAGAAGAAATAGGAGGCCAAATAAGTCTGAGTCTTACATGTAATAAATTTTGAGGAGGCCCACACCTCCTTCAGAAGGAAGGATATGTAATATTGGTATACACTGATTTGTATTTACCATTTGATAAACATGTAACATTTTTCTTGCTTTCCTGTCCAGTTGATCCAATACCTTTTGTAGCCAGTTAATTACCTCAACATTGTAAGTTAGAACAGAAAGAGGAAACTGTTTTTAGCTTGGTCTTTGTTCCTACATGTCAGGGCCATTTTCAGGATTAATTTTAACCTTCTAAAATATTCTTTACTGAGTTTTGTTCACATTTGTTCATATTTTATTACTGATCCTTCATCACTTCTCAAATATGTATACACTCCCTCCCACTCAAGTTCTTTAATATCACATTCCTTTCCCAGAATGATAGCTGCTTGGTGCTGCAGCTTTCCTGCTTTTAATGTTTCTTTTGCAAATTTATCAAGACCAAATGACATTCTTATATCTGAGAAAGTATTGACCACTTGTTGTTGTGCTTTCAGTGCTTCATCTGATGAGCTATACAGTTTTAAATCATCCACAAAAAGAAGATGAAAAGTCATTACACTTTGTTGTTGTCGTCTGGGAGCCAAATTTTAACCATGACCTAATCTGTTAAGTAGACAGCTTAATGGATTTTCAAGTTATGAACTTTTCTTAATTTTATTTTAATTTCTCCAGATGTTACTTCATCCCGTTTTAGATCATGTACATGTACATGCCCAAAACTTATTATTTTTATTTAAAGACTGACATCTAAGACTGGCTATCTGAAACCTAGGCAACAGTGTTTCGGTGTACAAAATTAATTTTATTTGGGAAGCTACCTGTTCAATAGCTGTGTTACTTTCTGGACATTGATTTGTGCCATCTAATATTTTGAATTCCATCTGTCACTACGTTTTTGTCCTAGCTAGGTAAATGTTTTCTATTCTTGCAACAGAAAAATTGATTTGCTGAAGAAAATGCTGTGCATGATATTTTTAATATATTTTATGGATGCCATTTGAATACTCATAAATGATGATTATCAGAAGTTGTCAGCTGTTTCCCCATCTATAGAAAGAAAGAATGATCAAATGCAATACAGGTGAGATATGGAATATGCCCTTTCCCAATGTACTTTATTGTGAACTTGGAGCTGCTATATAATTGGCAGGGGATGATATATTCAGCACTCATCATGGGCGTGGGGGAATGCACTTGTTATAGAGAATTTACTGGTTTAGTGTGTATGTGTGTGCATGCGTGTCTGTATGTGAATGTGCGATATAATGAGGTTTGGCTCAATGGACTGATTGTTATTGCTTGTGGATCTAGGTACAGCATTTGTGGAATGAATGGATTTCCACTTAGAGGGCAATCAAACCTCAGCATCATGGCACTTGAAGTTCATAGGTTCATTAGGGTATACTAGGCCAACGTCCACTAGGGACCTTAAAATTCCAGCTGTGCACCCCAAATGTGACACACAAATTTGATTTATGTTTGATTTATAAGGAGTGATTTACTGAATGCCTATGTTCATCAGAGATATAGGAGACAGACGAGAGGTGAATTTCCGATTACCCATATATTAGTCCATGTTGCACTTGAATAGTGATATGGAAGAACTCTGTTAAAAAAATGGATGGGAAGCCTGTTCCAGAGAATGGGAATTCTCTGAGAAATATATTTTTCTCTCTAACATGTTCTATTTATGCTGCAAGCAAAGTTTAGGTCTTTTAATCTAGTAGTTTTGATAGTGTTTGCTTCATAGATGTGGAAAATGTTCATCAAGAAAGATTCCAGGGATGCCTCATATTCCAGGCAAGATCATGTCTCAAAAGTGTGTATGATACTAAGTAAAGAGAAAGGGTTTTGAATTGATCAATGTAGGACACTTTGTTTACTGTCTGTATTCTTTTAGTAAGGAACCCTTGTGGATGTTCCAGCTGCTGCATGTGTATAGTCAGGTGCATACCAAAGGGAGTATTATACTCTATGATGGGCCTGATACGGGCTGAGTACTATGGTATGATCATGTTTCTGTACCTAGATACCACGCTCTGGCTTATACATTGAGCAACATAGAAGGAATGTCTTACTACCTTGGACACATGTTGTTGGAAGGCTAGGTTACTACCTACATGAATTCCCAGATCCCTGACTAGTGAATCAACTTTTAAGGGTATTTTTTGATGGCATACTCACATAAAGTGGCAGACTTCCAAAAATGTACTGTAATACATTCCTTGATACTGAGTTTTAAGCCATGGCTGTAGCAGCAAGCATTTGTCTGTATTAGACCTTCTTGAAGAGTGTTCTCATTTTGGGGTATTCGATGGCTGCTCCCAGTTTGCATTCATCTGTGAACCTGGTTACCCTGAGGCCTTTGACATTGGCTTTGACATATGAGAAGTAGATGCCACAGAGGAGTCACATACCTGGGTAGACTCCACTAATTACCAGCCTCTTTGTAGAAGTAGCCTCACCACTTCTAACCTCCTGGATGATTTCAGTGAGCCAGCTATCTAGCCAGCATGTTGTAAAGGGGTTTCTGTCTAGTTTTGTAAGTTTTTTTGATAATGTAAAATAGAATACTGTATTAAATGCTTTATCCAGGTATTGGTAGGAAGTGGACCATTTTCCACTCATCTGTTTCCTTATTGACTTTTTCAGAGAAGTCCAACAGATTCAGTAAGCATGACCTTCCTTTGAGAAAGCCAAACTGGGATGGCTCAATAGGTGTCCTATGTCCTTGCTGATAATTTAAATAATAATTCCTTCCATGATTTTGCAAATAAGACTAGTAAGACTAATAGGTCTGCAGTTACCAGGACCTGTTGGAGGTTCTCCTTTATGAAGTAGGATGACCATTACAGTCCTTCATTCACATGGCACAAAGCCTGTTTTAAGACTACAGGAGTCCTGATAAATGGTATTTTAGGCTATTTGGGAGGCATCCTGGGATGTTATCAGGGCCCATTGAGGCAGTGGTTTTGGCTTTAGTTAGTGCAACAAGTTCATGCTCCCTAATTATAGTTGTAGCGGTTATGTTTGACAGTATTATTGGGGGGATGGTTGGAGTGAGATGGGGTAAAGTTGGAACTGAATTTCTCCACTATCAGGTTCACTATATTGCCAGGTTCTGTGAATGTGGCGCCATTAAACACAAGTTTAGCACAATGCTGTGTGCTGTCCTTGAGGTTTTTGACATAGCTGTAGAAGGCCTGATGGTTATTTCACCTGGGGAATATATTAACCTTAAAACTGGCTTTGCTTAACTTAATTAGCTCTTTTATTTGCCTAGTTACTTGAAAGAGAGAAGTTTTATCTTTAAGGAATCGCTACTTGAAAGACAGAAATTTTATCTTTATGGGAATTACCCTTCCTAATTTTTGCCATAATTTGTTTCCTTTTGTTCTATATTCTGTTTAATTTGGGATGCTATCAGGGAAGTTTGTTTCTGAGACTAGTTTTGGGTTTATTTCTGGTAGGTACAGCAGCCTCCATGCAGCCATTGATATGGTTGCACAGAGATTTTGCGATCAGTTCAGAGTAGGTTAGTGTCCTCAGGGTTTGAAGGGGTATTGCATTTTGACAAACCATCACTTAATAACAGGTAATTTGATTTGGAATAGTTTCTGTTACTTGTTTTAATGGGATTACAGATTTGATTTTGATTTAGAAGAATACAGATTTATGGTTGGATCTTACCTGAGAGGATGAGTCATTGGTGGTGGGAGGTGGGGGCAGCATTCTCCCATTCTCCTGTTCCAGGGATAAATTGCTATATAACAGTTTGTTTCACTGGATCTAAAGTGAAACAAGCAAAGCGTATGGTTTGGTAGCATACTTCCTTCTTATAACCATATTATTTAAATCTTTTTCCACAATATGGTTTGTGCCTGGATCAGGTAAACCTTAAGGTAATAGAACTAGTGATGAACCAGAGCATGTTTAAAAATGATAACATTTTATCACTAAGTTTCAAATGCAAAAGCACTTATTTTTAAGTAAGGAGCCTGTGATGGATATATCCTATAATCCTGCTTCTGAATTCCCCTCAGCTGCTGTACACTTCAGCAATCCCGTCTTTGGATTATTGCAACTTGCTTTACTCGCTACTGAGAGATGATAACATCCATCTATTACAGCTGTTGGACAATTCCCAATATATCATTTGTGGGGGCTGACATCCATCCATTGCAGCTGGTGGACAAATCCAAATACACTGATGGGTAGGGATGGCAGAGTAGCAGTTACCTAATTCTGATGCTTTGCGTTCTGCAGCTGGTAGACAATTCCAAATACACCACTATGTGGCAGTGGAAAAGGACAATTCCTAATATACCACTGGGTAGGGTGACAGAGGAACAGTGATCTAATTCTGATGCTTTGCATTCTGCACTTCCTTAGATTTAAAGTTTGCTTCCTACTCTACAAAGCCTTAAATGACATGGGCACACAAATCCTGGCAAAACCTTTTTGAGCACTTCCTGCTTAGTATAAATTTATGCATACAAATCATAGACTTCACAGGTATCCCAGGGTGCATTAATACAAAAAGGTTGATTGTGGATGTTATACCTGCTTGGCACCAAATCTATTTGATTCTCAAACTGTTTCATTATCTAATTTCATGTCGTCCTCATGTCCTTTTCTTATTTTATTCCTCTCACTTAATCTATTCCAATGGACATATGCTTTATGTTTTAATTGGTCAAGTCTACTTGAATATGTGCTCTGCTTTGCTATGTCATCAGGTTTTATAATAGCTTTATAACTCACTAACTTTATTTAATTATTGTGATTTTTTTTTCCAAAATAATTTTTATTACTTTTTCATTAAAAAAAGTAGCTTGTATTAACAATCCAACAATACAGTGGAGGTAGAAAAACATAAAATACAACATAACATTAAAAAAACAAGTATTCACCATATAAATAACTTTATAGGATATTCACACTCACATTATGTTAAATTGGGGTAAGTTCCCCAGTTATGAGGAGAGAACAAAAATATATTTATACCACCTTATAAAAGGCATGCTTATCTGGCATTTGGTGCAGAGGTTAAGGTTGTGGTACAGGGGTTGATTCCTTCATCCCTTGATTACTGTGTGACCTTGAGCAAGTCACATAATCAAATCTTGCTCCTAAGTCACCCATGAATAGGGAAGGTGTGTCCAATCGGCATAACCTGTTAACATACAGCATTATTATTAAGTGCTTATTTGCAATACAAAGCACAGACACAGTTTGTGTTTGCAGGCTAGTGAGGCTATTGACCACTTTAATTTTGATATTTGTATGCTCTTACTTTGTTGGTAGTATGCCCCAATGTGTTGGTCACTGTTGTAGGCTGGAAATCATGCAAGAAAAAATATTGAAATATATGAGTTTACAATGATCAGCTGAATGTCAAGAGACTGAAAAGTGTTACCAGTAAAAACAGGCAATGAAATCTAAATGCCATTTTTTTCTTTTCAGAGTTAAAACCTCCAAATTCCACATGCAGGAGCTTATGTTCATGCAGCATCCCATATAATTTAACTAGCTCTGAAGCTGCTGTGCCAGGGAGAAAGGAAAAAGGCATTTCTTGCTATGTCGGACAGTTGTGCTATTCAGCCAGATCGTATGTGATTGTTTAACCTCATCCCCATAGAGCTACTGGTTTTCAGGTCCAGTGGGTGCTTCATCCATAGGATATCCATACTGAAGGCAAACTGCTTCATTTGTAGTAATTGCTGTGATAAAGGTGAGGGATTGAGTGCCTATTAAAATGGTAAATTCTTACATTTTATCTGAATCGCAGAAATGTAGAACTGCATTTTAGACTTACAAACATTGGATCACTTAAATGCAGAGCAAAATTTGATTGAAATACTTGAAGGCCCAGATCTCACAATAGATATTAAAAGACAGACTCACTGAGTTCATGACTCTGGAAAGAATAGCACAGAAGCATAATGGGTAAATAATAAAATGAACATCTTTGGCAGAGATTCACACAGAACTGGAGTAGGTTAATTGTGTAATAACAGAGAAACAATCAGAAACATTCTAGGAGTGTGAATGGTATAACTAGATCTCATTGGATCCCACTGTGACAGTGGCTCAAAAGCAATATAAGGAAACTGTATCTAGTATATGTAGCTCACAACAGTACTGCATACAAAGAAGCTGAAGCCAGGATATAGAGATGAAATATAAACAGATCATTTTTTTTAGATTAGCTAGGCTGTTTCTTAATTTTGGAAAACTGTATAATTATTAGAAGTTAGGACTAATTTGTTGACATCCAAATTGTGTGGAAAGATGGCTGACATAGAAAGAATACTGATGTCATCTGCTGATGGTATTGGAAAACTCATCAACTAACACCAGCTTCATTTGTAATTTTGTAGAAAATGTCTCTGTAGTCATTCTTAATGCACTAAGGCTAAAAGAATTGACCTTTTTATATCACTAAGTGCCCCTCTAGCCCTAACCTCCCCACCCAGCTTTCAGCATCTTTCAGCAGCCCTCATTAGAATCCTCCGCAAGTTATCCTGCTGAGGCCCTTTCTCTAACATGGGCTTAAAAACATCCCAATGGCTTTTTTTCTTGATTAGGAATATTATTATTGTTATTTTCATTTCTTCCATAGAGGTTTGCTGATCGTCAAACTGGGCTTTTAATATGAGAACGAGTTTAAAAAGTATAAAATATTTATGGTTTACAAAAGTGTCCACAGGAGATGGCAGCTTAAACTGCTTGTATTAGGTTTCTGCAATGTTTTCTATTGAGACTTCTTTCTCCAAAAACATTTTATAATATTGTTAGATTTCAGAAGGTTTTCTTGTAATACAAAAGTTATTGCAGCATTTACCAAGGTCCTGCAAATTACTTATTTGGAATATCTCAAAAGTAAGAAATAAGACAGGTGAAATTATATTTTATAAATTTCATGCTGAATTTCATGACAATGCATTTGTATTTTTCCTAGCATTTAACCTCTTTTTTATCAAAACTATTTACTAAATTAGTAATTATATAAATGTGTGTGTGTGTGTGTGTGTGTGTGTGTGTGTGTGTGTGTGTGTGTGTGTGTGTGTGTGTGTGTGTGTGTGTGTGTGTGTGTGTGTGTGTGTGTGTGTGTGTGTGTGTTATACACACACACACATAAACAAGGCAAGTTTTATCTTATATTTTATTACAGCTAGAAGATATTTTAACATTTTGGGAAAATAATGAAAGAAATAACAAAACTATGAGAAACATATAATTATTACAGAATCCTGTCTCTCTATTTCTTTATCTATCAATATGTATATCTAAACTATTTATATACATATGTGCATATTAACATTTACAAAATCATCTTCATTTCCTACTCAAGCTAAGAAGAGCTGTCAAAATTTGGATTAAAGCAGGTTTATATTGTAACATTTTCGCCTAAATACCTAATTTGCATATTTTTATCTGGTTATCTTTCAACAGAATTCCAGAACTAGTGAAACAGTATTTCCAGATAGTCTCTGCTCATATGGTTGAACTCTCGCTATATATTTTTAGTGGAAGGCATGAAATATTATAAATGGCATTCAGCCTCATGCAATCAAAGCCATATATGTACTACACTATTTGCAAGATTTTGACATACTTAATCATGATGTATGAGATATAAGATAAGGTATCAGTGGAGTTCTTTGGAGTTTATAATTTTAGTATGTAACAGAACACAGTTCTGGGGAGCAAAGGCATTTGAGATATACAGTGTCTTTAGACTTCAACCAGAGACTGATCAGTCTTAAAATTAAGATTAGATGAAAATCGGTGTCCTGATCAAGTGTACCTACCACTTTCACCCATTAGTGGTCTGGATCAGTATTTTTGACCCCTGCCCTCCCAACCAAGATGTGCTGCTAAAAGTGTGTACAGGCTATCAGAAACACTGTTTTCTGAGCAAAGCATTTTTAAAGTAAAGTGTATGTTCCACTTGTTACTTTTCTTTAACCACTAATAGTCCCATTTACTGTAGTGTGCACATGATCAGGTTATCACTGATATAACTTAATCCCGTTCAACTCTCCACCATTCCCACACTTCTTGCATTACTATTCAGTGGTCCCTGTTATAAAATCACAGTGCAGGCATGGTAATTAGTACAGTATTTGGTGTTACTTAGCTTTGGGATCCACAACTCTGATGGGTTTACCACACTGAACCACGTCATTACTGTAGTCCCTCTCCAACCTAGCTTAGAAATATTATCCAACCAAGGCGCCATTTTTAAATTGGCATCCCAGTTGAGTGTACCTACCACGTAAGTTTTGTTCTGTAGTTTAAAGCTCTGTTTGCTTATTCATACCAATGCAATATACTTGATCAAACTGCAAAAAAGTGACTGTAATTAATGCTGCTGATGTGTGTAAATGGTACTTTGCTGTTACTAACACAAGGCATCTATGCAGAGTGATTAAATGTAATTTAAATCATACTAGCTTCACTATTTCATCTCAATTGTTATAATACATACAAATGCTGGATATAGATGCATTTACTTATTAGTCTCTATGGTCTCTCACTAAAAGCTATGAGAGACTATATGTCCTTATACTGAGCTTTGTATCTTAGAGTCAGCTAAATAACTACACAGCACATAGTGAAAGTTATTTCTAAATATATATGTGAACTGCTGTTTATGTTGCTAAAAACTAAATGTCCTGCGGCTCTGTAAGGTAACGTAACACAAGCCATGAAGGTGGTTGTTCTAGCTATATGGAGTAGTCTAAAATCTAGCAGTAATTATTCCCGGTCTCAGTTTTGCTACAGAGCTAGTGAATGTGTTACACGATGATATTACATTTGCAGACTCCAAATGCTGATATAAATATTCCTGTACTTATCTGCTCCTAGAGCTGCCTATAGACTTTACTCTTATGATCTCTCCCTACTTCTCTTCCTAACAGTTTTACCCATCAGCAGTCTGGATAATTTTTTTAACCCCCCCCACCACCTTCCCAACCAAGACGTGCTACTAAAAGTGTCTACAGGCTATCAGAAACACTGTTTCCTGAGCAAAGCATTTTTAAAGTAAAGTGTGTGTTCCACTTGTTACTTTTTTTTAACCACTAATAGTCCCATTTACAGTAGCATGTGTATGAGTGGGTTATCGCTGATATATCCTAATCCCCTTAAGCTCTCCACCCTTCCCACATTTTTTCCACTATTATTCGGTGGTCTCTGCTATAACAGCACAGTGCAGGCAGGGTAATTAGTAAAGTGTTTTGTGTTACTTATCTTTGGGGTCCACAGCTCTGAGGGGTTTAGGCCACACTCCACATGCCCTTGGTATGCATGGGCTCACTTTGCACCACAACCCTGCCCCAAATTCCCACCCACCCCCACTATGTCTACATTTATTCTACTCGCTAATCCCACCCAATAACTGGCAAACCAATCAGAATTGTACTGGGTATTTCTTTTCTCTACTGCCTACAACACCCCACCCACTTCCTATCTAACTGTTCAGCTGACAGAATCATGCTGCTACTCAATGTACTGACAATCCTTACTTGCACTCTGTTTGCACACATTACATCGTACCATGACACCATAAAAGATACACCCAACCACTTTCACTGCATCCTTACTGTCACTACTACCCATCACCCTCTTACTTATTACACTTGTTATATGAGCACAATCTCCATCCCAATGCACCCCAAACACCTTCAGTCACCTATCACCTACAAGCAAAAAATATCACTAAAATACGACAGGCTAATTATCAGATTTTTAAAACTTTTATATACTGCTCTATCCAATTTAGCCCTCCCTGGTGACATGCACCCTAACCCTGGTCCAACCATCACCAACTCCACACCTAATAACCTGCTTAATAATTGTTCCATCTTGCAATTAGCATCCAACAGACAGTCATCTGATCTCTTCCTCCTGAGCTTAAATTTCAGAAGTATAACCAATAAAACCCAAGACATCCATGCCAACATAGCATTATACTCTCCTGATATAATCATTCTTGGATGCTACTTCCCACCTAGCAATAACATTCCTCCTCTGGGAAAACCTCTTGAACTGGGAAAGTCAATCCCTTCCCCATGAAACCATAATTATATGTGATTTTAACATCAAATGGCAGTCTTGTAGTAAAGGTCACCCAGTCCGCCACTTAAACCTACAAGATTTGTCCCAACCAATACCGTCACCTACCTGGATAAATAAAAACTCAAGCAAACATTCTACTCTTGACTAGATATTAGTCAATAAAGCCCCTCATTCATACTTTGCTGGCTGACTACCTGACTGCCTCAGTGACCACACTTCAACGTTCCTTCTGTAACATCAATTAGATAGTGCAAAACTCACCATCTATTGCAAATCCAAAACAAGCTAAACTTTAACCCTCTCACCTGCATCTCATTCCTGCAAAACTGTAATTGTTCACCACTAAAGTATCTCAATCTGGATGAAGCTGTTCAGATCTTCAATAATACCTTCCTAAATATCCTAAACTCACATGCCGCCATAAGAAATGCCAGAGTCAAAACACAGTACTCCCCTTGGTTACAAAAAGGTGCCAGGGCACAAATGAAAGTCAGAGACAGAGCCTGGAAACACTGGTACTTAACAATACCCCCTGCCTGCAGACAGTCATTCCTAGAATTGTGTAATAGGATCAAAAAGCAAATAAAGAAAGACAAAACTCAATATTATCAGTATAGTCTAAACTCCCATCCCAAGCCTAAGCAGTTCTGGTCCACCATAATCTCCATTCTCCACCCAGGTAAAGTTAGCACCCCACCCCTTACTACTCTTCCCTCCTCCTCATTCAATAAACACTTTACAGAATCAGTTCTGTCTTTGGCTAAACAACATAACCTCTTATCCACACCTAAACCAAATACTCTGCCCACAGTCTTTTCATTTACACCACTACCTACCTCCTACATAAAAAATAAACTTCTATTGAAACTTAAGCCCACAAAACTTGCTGCTGACAATATCCCCTGCTAATACCTAAAGATAGCATTTGAAACCTTAGATTATCCAGTCTCTAGCTTGATTAACTGGTCCTTATCATAAAGATATGTCCCTGCACTCTAGAAAATATCCCACATCATTCTGCTCCATATAGGAGGCTCCTTCATTGAGCCCTCCAACTACTGCCTCATAGCCATCTTTTCTCCACTTTCCAAGATGCTTGAGAAATGTATCCACACTCAAGTTTTGGACTACGCCCAAGCTAATATCCTCCTTTCCAGCATCCAACATGGCTTCAGGTCACACCACACTACTACAACTGCATTGCTCTGTTTCAATAACATTATCCTTCACCATAAAAATAATGACCTGTTCTCCTCTGCAAATTCCTGGATCTCTCCAAGGCTATTGATATGGTTTCACACAAACTACTAATCTCTGTTTTCACTAACCTATTCTTTTCACAATCAGCTATTGACTGGTTTCACAGCTACCTAACTGGATGCCAACAATCCATTGTTTAGAATAATGACCTATCTCCTCGACTCCCTGTTACACTTGGTGTACCTCAAGACTCCATCCTTGATCCTCTGCTATTCTCACTCTTCACCAATGATCTATTCACAGCTACCAAGCAGGCATCTGTCATACAGTATGCAGATGACTCCACCCTCATCTCCTCAACCCCTACTTTACCTGAACTCCTTAAGGCCACAGAAGAAGTATTTTCCTCTCTAGAAAGCTGCTCATCTAATGCCCAGTTAATACTGAACCCTAACAAGACTAAACTCCTTATCTTCCAACCTACTAAATCTAATCTAACTGTACCCCACTTTAATATTCTAGCTGATGACATTGCCACATCTCCCCAACAGAACACACCAAACTGCTTGGTGTTGAGACTTGATAACAATCTCAGATTTGACATTCACATTTATCTTACCATAAAAAAGTTCACAAAAACTAGGGGCATTGTATAGAAACAAACAATTCCTCACCAACACAGCAAAAAAATTGTTAATTCCCACCTAATCTCCACTTTACTCTATGTCTCTCCTATACTCACCAACCTTAGACAAACTGACCTAAATAAACTCAAGGCTTGTTACAACAAAATCGCTAAGTTTGGCAGTGGAGCATCATATCGCAGCCACCACTCTATCTCACTTAGGGAACTTGACTGGCTTGAGCTCCAGCAACATCTTGTCCTGAATCAACGCTTACTTGCTCATAAGTTAGTAAACAATCTTCTTAAAGTCCCATTCCTCCAAAACCTTTTCCAGCCCTACTGAACCCCTCAATCACTTCATTCCAGCAGCAAAAATCATCTTCTAGTAACCAAAGGTGAGAACTCAGCTGGGGAAGGTCTATTCTACTGCAAAATATCCAGATTATATAACACTCACCCCCCACTATAACCACATCATCATCAAGTAATCACTTCAAGGCTGTACTAAAAACTCATTTAAAAAGTCACTGCTTATGTCCATGCACCAATCCCAATTAATGACCTTCTTTTTACCTTCTCTTCCTCACCTCTTCCCTAGCTACCTTGACCCCCACTGTTACATCACTGTAATCATTTCCTCTGCAAGTTTTGGCGTTTCCCCAGCACCCTGCCTCCAATGCTCAATCGCTGTGACCCTTCTTATACCATCCTCAACTGCCTTCCTTCATCTCAACTTCTAAATATATCTCCAGCTGTCACACAACTATCCACTTCTGACTACCACTTCTAATTACTCAGTCTCTTCTCTTACTGCTTTCTACCCCCCCACCCCCCGTGCCCTTCCTATTTGCCCTTACAGCTTGTTCCACCATTTTAGTGGAACTTCTGTTTATATATTTGTATGATTTTATTTGATTGCAAACTGAATATTCATATTAGGATTATTCTTCGTTTCTAGCAAGATATTAGAATAATCTATTCAATACAATGATTGCTATTTTAATGTATAACAATTGTCTTCATTCATCTATTATATAACTCTGTAATTAACATAGTCTTATATTGTACTGTGGAGCATTTCTTTCCAGGCCTCCACTGATAATTTCCTGGTAAACAAATGTAAATAAATAAATAAATAAATAAATAAAGATGAAAGACCGCTTGCCATTTATAAACACCATCTTATACAACCTTCAAGGACTTCTTCACCAGGAAATTTATGTCTTACATGATGTTTTGGATTTGCAATCAATTTCTGTACACCTGGAAATTTAGTCAAGATAGACTGACTCTGCCACATAACAGCTATTTCACCAGGAGAAAGATATCTGAATAAACCAGGACTTGCAGCTCTTATATGTTAAGGCCTGGCAGCAAGTGCAGACCCAGTACCACAAGTGTACTATTGCAGACATAAGTGGGCCCTGTCAAATGTATGGTTGCTGACTATAATGATACCAGGTCAATTTCCATAAGCTCATTGTAAAATTAAAATGGAAAGACACTAGTGATGCTAAGTCCAATTATGGACTTAGGGTCCTTATCTTGAGGCTATGTTTTAGGTGGGTTTTCATGCCATGCCTAACAATCATCAAGACTCTGCTTGACCTGGCTCCAGACAGGTAAAGCTGTGACTGAATCACAGATGACCCATGTCCATTTAGTGGCACAGGTGCTGGATGGACTGGGTAAAGTATGATGGGAGTGAATGCCTGACACCTGCTCATTCATCCTTGGAGGCAATTTGCCTCATTGCACTGGTGACGTCAGCAAGACCCAGCAAGGTTGTGCTTTATGAGACGTGATGCTTGCTTAACAGGTTGCACAGAATGCATGCACTTCCCAAGGCAGCTATATACTACAGGTGTGAAGACAGGACAGTCCACAGGATCTGCAGACTGATCCACTCAATAATGTTTGACTCTTGCGCCCATCTGGGAATGAATGAGTTGGATGGTCTCGCCTCAGTGAAGGACTGAATGGATCATTTGGGTATAGGAATGGGAAATGTTGAGATCATCCTGAGGATGAGGCATCTCCTTGATCTGACAGTGCCCATTTTGTTCCCTCACTCTAGTTTAGGGCTCCACCAAAAGCTGACATTTCGATGTCAGAAGAGGGCTGTTATTCTTACAGACATGGGAAAGGGGTTATTTTGTTTTTCCACTAGTATCTTAGAAATGAGATTATTGTAATGGCCTAAAACCATTCCCTGCGGGAGGAGGACAAGCAATCTGCATCACTGCAGTGGCCCTCAATGGTCCTGTTTGTGTGGGTAAGGCTAACAACTATTGGTGGCTTGGTGAGCCTAATGCTTGTCCCCATTTTACCTCTATGTTTTTCCATCCGTCCATCACAGAATAGTGGGGGTTTGTACTGCAGGCAAGGTTTACAGACAGACACCAAGTGGGTGTTGTTATTCAATCTTCTGATAGCCACAACTGTTGCAACATAAGATAGTCCATGTTAACAACTGGTACAAGGACAATGGTCTCAAAAAATTCGTTCGCAATTCTCAAAGTTCATTTTGGTAAAAAAAAAAACAATATGACTTACCATGTAAGACAGTTAGCCCTCTAATCATACTCTGCTAAAAGGGATTTAGGCACTCTTGTTGATAATTTTTCATTATTTGACTATCACGTCTCCACAATAGTTCGGAAATAATTTTATATGGTCCATATAATTATCATCTCCATTAGATCCAAATAAGTACTAATTCCTCCTTACTTGTATCTTATCAGACCAGTTATTAAATGTAATGTACATTTTGGTATGTATTTGTCAGGATACATAACTCAACTTGAGAAACTGCAGAGATTCATAAATAAAAAGATCAGAGGTCTCAAAAATATTAATTATCATGAAGGACCAGCAGCCTTTTCTCTGTACTCAGTTTCTTATAGAGTCTTCCATGCAGAATTGTCTAGCCTTTCAAGCCATGAAAGATCCAATACTATTTGACCCCACCCCCCCCCCATTTTTTTCCAGAACTACTGGCACCTCATATACTTGTTCAAAGTACTAAACCATCCTTAGTAGACAATTAAGACAAGCTGGTATGACAGATTCATATCCAGATGTATTCCTCAACTTTTGAACAAATTCTCATTACAAGTCAAGTAGGGTCACACCCTTGCTAGCTTCAATGTAACCCTAGATAATTGGATGGGCAACCTCAAATTCTCCCCTTGTTTATCTTGTTTTGACTTCCCTGAGGCTATAGGGAATGTTTTATAGTTTTACCAGATTGCCTAGTGCTTAACTGTGAACTTATGTGTTGGTATATTGGCAGGCTAGAAGGGTATTATTGCCCATGCCTGAAAGGTTTATATGTGCATGCATGTGTATATATAAATATGTGTGTGTGTGTGTGTGTGTGTGTGTGTGTGTGTGTGTGTGTGTGTGTGTGTGTGTATACATACATGGATCTAGAACTATTGAATGAAAGTTCAATAGTCTAAATCCACAACCACCGAACAGACTTTAACTTTAATCGTTAAAGTGTGTTAAAAAATACATTACATTTATGTTTTTGCAGGGGGGCAAGCACTTTGCACCCCCCACATGGGGAGCTGTGCCCCCAAACCCCCCCTACTTTAATATTCTCACTTTGCGGTCACACTACAGTGGGGAAAAGGAAATTTTCCTTTATCCCCACTGTAGTGCGATCTCTGCAACAGGCATACTTACGCGAAAGTGCTTCTTTGGTGAAAAGCACTTTTGCGCAAGTATGCCTGGATGAATTTGTTTCAGTGATGTTGCCGTTCGGGGATCCGTATGGATCCCACACACACACACACACACATATATATATATATATATATATATATATATATATATATATATATATAGGGGAAGATGTATTGTCTAAAAGTTGAAAATGACATCTTGACATTTTATGGAACCATTATAAGACTGTGAAACACCATTTATTGTTATTTTACTTATTTACACTTTGTTGACTGTGTTTGTGTCATTACATCAATGGCTTCATTCTGGGCGAGGCCCAAGGTAGTATCAGTACTATTTCAAGGAAAGGTGGCCAGGTCCTTCACCTACAGAAGGTATCTGGTCATACTATTTCTTACTCCGGCTTTATGAATTTTGGTAATCCTAATGAGATGACAGTTCAAAGAAGCAATGTAATGATCTCACAGAGGTCAAAAGAATAGAGGACAAGAAAAACTCCCCAGAAATGAACAGGTACATGATTATGCTTTTACAGACAAATAAAAAGATAGAAATGAGACAAAAGTGTTTGAAATATGGATGATAAGTTATGCTACATGGTGTGGCCTGAAGAGAAAATTCCATTAAGGAATGACAATACTCAGTGTAGAGGAATATGGTTGGGAGAACAAAATGATCAAATGGAAGCAAACATTTTTTAGCAAAGAGCAAAAGATATTTTCTCTAACTGGTAGCACACCCTAAGACTGCTCACATGTTCCTTGTAACAGTCAAATACAGAAGAAGAGCAGGAACTGATAGCCTTCTCTTAGTATTGCTGCAATGTAACATAATTTATGTAGTGATAAGCAAATCTCCAGAATGTTTACAGTGCATACTCTGTTGGCATGTTTAGTTGAAATTTCAGAATTTTTACAAAAGATAGGAGGTTGTTGTCTGAAATCAGACTATGGTGGGTTTTATGGGTCTATATTAGAACACCGAACATTCAAAATGGCGAGTATTCTAATATCGAACCCTAGCAATCGACAATATAAAACATGGAATGTTCAGAACAGCGAATGTTTTCCCTAGGAAAAAATTTGCTGTTCCAAAAGACATACACACAACACAAGCACACCAAACAAACAGAAATCCACATACATTCACCTAAACTCTTACACGTCACCTGTGCCCTAAACCTAACTCGCCTACCACGCCATAACCCTCACGTCCACACAATCGCACACTTACCTGACTTGCACCCTAACCCTAACTCACCTAACTGACACGTCCACACAATTGCACACTTACCTGAACCCGACCCATAACTTTCCACCAGAGCTCTAAAAATACAGAAGCAACAGAAACCTAGGAAAAAATTTGATTTTCTGTTTCTTCGATATTTTGAGCGTTTCCTGAAAATGGGTCGATATTAGAACACTCGACATTTCAAATGTTCGGTGTTCTAATATAGATCCGGTTTTATCTCTTTCTTCACTGGTATGCAATCTTGGAGATAGTATTTATAATTAGTATGAGGTATCAAGAATGCAGGGGCTTACTCCCTGCAAAACATTGTTTATACACACACAGATATATATATATATATATATATATATATATATATATATATATATATAAAATATACATATATCTATATATCGATATCTCTCTCTCTGTACACACACACACACACACACACACACATATATATATATATATATATATATATATATATATATATATAAATAACGTGTGTGTGTGTGTGTGTGTGTGTGTGTGTGTGTGTGTGTGTTTGGACCTTTTGTGGTTGATCTTGTAAGTGTCACTCATTTGAGTAATCAACAACATGACAGGAATCCTAGCAGTCACACTCATTGGGGACTTCTCTGTCCCTTCAGAGCCCAAACACAATGTGGACTTCTCTCTATCCTCAGAACTGAAACACACTAGAAAACATTCCGCCACTTCAGGTCACAGGCCTTAAACACTTTTTGTGTCTATTCTTAATGTTGTTTCCTAGTGAGGTTGCATCCTAGACTGCTTTTGTCCTCTATACATAGGTTCTAGATATGCCTCTTCAAAACTTTTTCTAGATCCAGAGGAGCAAACATTGACTCTCTTAAGAGGTGGTGGCCATAACAGTGACCCTCATTACTTGTTATGGAGAGTTACCTCTCTCTGGTCTGACTGCCTGTCCTATATTTCTGTTCCATGATGCACACCCTGGTAAAGCCTATAGCAAACACAGCACCACAATGAGCATTGCATTTTCTAGGCTTAACAGTCAGTATGTCCTTTATATTGCACAGTCACACGCTTACTCACATTTACACACACACACACACACACACACACACACACACACACACACACACACACACACACACACACACACACACACACACACACACACACACACACACACACACACACACACACACACACACACACACACACACACACACACACACACACACACTCATACACACTGACTCACAAAGGGATTGTCATTATTATCTTCATCATTTTCTAGATTGTTTTTTGTGCTGGGTATTACGGCCAAAGCAAGTTGAGCAGAGTAGAGCAAACTTCCTTATCCTCAGGGACAGTCTTTAGCTTTTTGGAGATCATCCAACATTCCAGGTAATCTGAGTGATACAGTACCTGTAATGTTTACAGCTGGTACTGTAGGTCTTCTTACACTATGCTGTGCTGGCATACATCCTGTGGGAAATGCCTACAGGGAATCCTCACAAGGTATGCAAACCATTTTACCTAACACCTGTTAAAATGTCTGAGGACTCACTATACGCTGAGAGGATCCTAGATTGTCAGGCTCCTCACTATACCATGAAGATTACGCCCAGCTGCTCTTTAAAAGAGTCTTGCTTCTGTCACGTCTATCTGCAATCTCTCCTTTCTGTCACTCTCCAAGACTTATGGCAATAGATAAAGATGGAGACATAAACTGTCAGGTAAATGACAAGCTTCACTGGTCATTGTCTTGAAGTTATCTTTGCTTGTGAATATGACCTCAAAGTGCAGAAACTGTACCAAATGGAGGTCCTGTAGTGAGCACCTCACTTTTTTTGTCTTGTCTGGGAAAGAGCCATGACCCTGCTTTCTGGTATGCAGATCTTTCTTAGCTATTCACATAAAGAAGAAAATAATTCTGATGCACACTAGACATCATAGACACTTCAGGTTATGAGGGCGCCATCCTCTCTTAACAACAAGCATGCAGCCTGCAGTTTTACAGATATTCCGCAGTCATTGGCAATACTTTGATATCTATTTTATGAAAATCCCAGGATAGAATCCAAGATCTACTTTTGGAGGAGTGTCATGTCCACTTTGAATTACAGAAACCAAAGGGAATACAACAGTAGTTTTGGGACACTACTGTTGCTGAATTTATACATGAAATTGTAGAATACATATAGATATATGACTTTTCTAAATCTACAAAGCTTGCACATGTGAATGTAAAAACTCCCTAGACCTTGTCTACAACATTTGTGCAATGATAAGAAAATGATCTAATAATCCATGAGCTGGACAGACTCTGCATTATTTCTGCAAAAACAGTCCTTCCTAGCAGATTCAATCAATTGTTTCAGCATACTGGCATACAGTTTCTCATGAAGATAGAGGAATGTGTTCCCTCTATGAACAGAACAAATCCTACTGGTCCACTTTTGTTTTTTAAGAAGACTGTTGCATTCTCTCAGGCATCAATTTCTGTGTCCTTGTGGATATGTTTCAATACCTGGACCTTACTTCAGTCACTGCTGCAGCTACTGCATTTTGTTGACACAATCTGTCAAATCTAGGGTTCCCTTAACAGAATTACAAGGAAGGCTAATTTCTTTATATGATTGCTGCCTTCACCGCTGGTACTGTCCAGCAAGTCCATAGGATTGCTACCTGACAGAGTGCTGACCACATTTTAGCCACAGCTCCTTGCAGCTGCCTCAGTACCTGATATTTTGAGCAGGGTCCATACAGATTACATGACCATACCTTATTAAGTATGCAGGAGAACGCATTCTGAAGCCAGGGATAATTGAACCCTCTTATGGTACTGGGATTCTAACCATTATGCCTTTAGTAAGAACCACTTGGCAGATTGGTTTAAGAGAAAGGGACACAGAAGCAGTTAACAAAAATGTCCCCATTTTGGTTCACTTAAAGAACTGAGATATCACCCAGACAAAACTACTATAATGCAACAACCCCCTGACAAGGTGTTCCATTTACTAGAAATTTCTTCATTGCAAGGTGAGTTATGCAGCCTGTAGATCAATATGTATGTATGCCTTTAAGAAGCTTTCTAGGGGCTTGCACAAGTGTATAAATACTGAGCATGTGTGAGCCTGACTGTAATTTTGTTGTAAGCTGTTGAGATGTGAGCATGTATGTCTGTGTAGTCTGTCTGTTTATCAGTTTGTTTATATTTTGTACTCTTGCTATCCATCCTGATGTGTTTCTGTGTAAGAAACATATAAACAAACTACTCCACCTGTTCATCATCTATACTAGAAAGGGTTGACTGACATGGGGCCAGAATGAGATTCAGATTCCTCAGCTTTGAGACCGAGAGGCACTCAGTTAAAACTGGAGGAATATACAGGAGTGAATCATCCCTGTTGCAACTATTACTCTCAAAACAGGTCAGAAATGACTTTCATGTATTAAAACTTGCTCAAACTATTTCTTAATAAAAAATATGAAACAAGGCATTCAGAACACTAAATGAATTTCTAAGTAACAGAAATATTCAAAATTATGTTATATTAACAGAAATATTTGAAATAACTATAGAAAATGTTTGAAATAAAAATCAACTTGCATAAAACGAATAAAATAAAGGAAATGACCAAATTTTTTTTTTTGCTAAGCAGTACTTTTTCATATTAATCAAAACTATTCCAGTTGTCTGAAGTGTATGAAGTATTCATATGTTTGTGCAGTATTACATTACAGTTATTTCACAAAATACAGCCATTTCAAAGTATATTCCGCAAAGCACAGTATTTTGAAGAGTTTATTGTGCATTTGAATGTTATTACAGGCACATATAGCAGCTTGATCATATATAATTACAGTGACCATATTGTAATAGTGTGTTTGGGCATACTTTGTTGGCATGGCTGAAGCATTTCTTAGACCAGCTCCATTTGTATTTGATAATTATATTGCAGAGAACTGGAGAGTGAATAAAAGTATATTTTCATACAGGCTGCATTTTCTGATAAAGATGACCGTACAAAGGCATTTATTCTACTTAATTTAGCTGGGTCAGAAGCCATTGAAAGGGAGCATTCATTTGTGTATGCATCTGCTGTCTTTGCAGGTGAGGGGAACTGACATATAGCTCTACCAGTTTAGTCAGGGGAAGACCCCAAGTGCTTCAGAGATAAATTTAGAGAAATGTGCAACCCCCAAATGAATGTTACAGTGGAAAGGTACCTTTTTACACAAGGGATCAAAAGCCTAGTGAAACTTCTGCAGCATATATAACTGCTTTGAGAAATAAGGCTAAAACATGCAGATTTGGTGAGTTAAGGGATGAGTTGACTCGTGTGTGGTATTAAAGATGATGCTGTGAGAAAGATTTTGCTTTGTGACAGTGATTTAACTTTGAATAAGGCCATTGAGATTTGTTAGATATATGAGCTTATAGCAAAGCACAAATATGCTTTCAAATAAGAAATGCATGCTTCTAATAACTTCTAAAACTCATGATGATAGTATGTAGCATGTGGTTAAAAGAAACAGGCCCAAGTACATGGTGACTGTCGCAGGTCCTGTGACAGTCACAAGGAAACACCATAGTTTTCTAGCAAGTTCCAGAACAAGCACAGTCTTAGTGAAGCACAAGAGTGAGTCAGCAAACTCAAAGAAGGGACACCCATCCAGTTTTATAGCCAACTGTCATAGTTGTGATGGAATTCATGAGCCTAAAAAGGAAAAATATTTAGCTTTTGGTCAGCAATGTCACAAATATAATAAGTGGAATCATTTCAAAAGGTTTTGTAAATCAAAAGAGACGCAGTCTTTTATTAAAAGGGAACATTCAAAGAGATGAGTTGGTCAGTTAGAAAGCCGTGACCCTACTTTTTATGTTGATGGTGTGTCAGTGCTTCATGAAACAGTTACTATAGTAGTTTTATGGGCAAAACATGAAGTATTTTGTACTGTTTGGATAAATGTTAAACCTACAGAGCTCAAAGTTCACACAGGTTCAAAGTGCAATGTTATGTCTGCAAAAACATTTGCTAGAGTATGTGCTGGTGAGAAGCATGATTTGGCAATGTGTGCAAAGCTTGTTGCTTATAGGTTCATAGGTTCATAGGTTCATAGGTTCATACTAGGCTATCTGCCCAAGGGCATTTATAAGCCTAGCCCATAGTTATTTGGCTTTCGCCACCCCTTTAGTTTGAATAAAACTATGCCTATTATTTTGCTGTGCCTCTGTCAAGCAGTGACACTGAAGTAATCCCTGGGGTATATCTGCGATCCCCGATCCATTGGTCAAGATTCCTCTTGAACAAGGCCAGCGAGGTGCTCTGCCTCACATGTACCGGGATTTTGTTCCACAGCATAGGGAGACTCTGGGTGATGAATCTGTCCCTCCAGCACGTTCTATTAATAACCGTGTCAAGGTTTAAGTCTCCCGCCCTTGTGGTTCTGAGGGATCTAGATTTTTTGAGGTGGAGCATATTCATCAAATCAGGGTTTGACATGGCCTTATATGTCAGGCACAGGTCACCTCTGAGCAAGCGGTATGAGACTGAATAAAGCTGGAGTTCTTTCAGTCGGGCAGCATAAGACATATTTTTGAGACCCTTTATCCTTTTGGTGAGGAACTTTTGGGGCCTTTCCAGCAGCTGCAGGTGTCGGGTCAGATACATTCCGAATGGGGCATTGTACTCAATCATAGGTCTAATGAGTGATGAGTACAGGGGGGCGATGACCTCCCTTGATCTAGATGTGAATCCCTTCATGATTAGGTGGGCAATGTAGAAGGTCTTCCTAACTACTTTAGCAACATGAGTGTCAAACGAAAGGCTACTGTCAACCTGGGTCCCCAGATCCTTGATGACTTCTTCTGTGCTCAGTGGATTGCCACCTATATGGTAGCTAGGGGTAACCTTGTTTTTCCCGAAGGGTATGACTATGCATTTCTTGGCATTTAACTTTAGGCCATGGCTCTGGCACCAGTTATCCGTTTCTGTGAGGCCCTTCTGAAGGATATCTGTGTCAGATGTGTTTTCGACTATGGACCCAGTTTGCAGTCATCTGCAAACTTTGTCAGCCATAACCCTCCTGTGTTTGCTTGTACTTCAGAAAAGTAGATGCCGAACAAGAGTGGACCCAGGACTGAGCCCTGTGGGACACCACTTGTGACAGGCTTTGAGTCTGACATGGCTCCAGCAACTCTGACCCTGTGGGTTCTGTCACTTAGCCAGTTTGCAACCCATCTTGTGATGTATGGGTTTACATTCAAGCTGATGAGTTTTTCGATGATACCTGAGTGGGGTATTGTGTCGAAGGCCTTTGCCAGTTCAAGGTAGGCTGTATGGACTGCCTTTCCCTCATCAATGGCCTTGGTGACTGTCTTGAAAAGTCAACCAAGTTTAAAAGGCATGATCTGCCTTTGACAAAGCCAAACTGGGTTGGATCCAAAGTCTGCAAGTTCCCTATGTCTTTATTTATGAGTTCCATTATGATCCTCTCCATGGCTTTGCAGATAAGGCTTGTCAAGCTAATGGGGCGGTAATTTCCAGGGTCGGTGGAGGCACCGTCCTTGTGAAGTGGGACCACAGTCGCCGTGCGCCACTCCTTGAGTGCGTATCCTGAGGTGAGGCTAAGATTAAACAGCTGTCCTAACTGCGGGTTTAATTCCTCATTGAGTTCATGGAGCACACAGCTGGGGACACCATCCGGTCCCATGGATGCTGTGTTTTTTGCTTTGGAGAGAGCAGTTCTCACCTGGGCGTTGAAGATGTTTGGGGGCTACAATCCTCTGGTATAGATATCTCTCCTTTTGGGGGAGTTTGCACTGAACCTGTCAGCCAGTATGTTGGCAATGTGTGTAGGTTCAGTAATCTTCACATCATTTTGAACTAATTCTGAGCATATCTGGGAGTTTCCTCCTAGGTTTCTAACATAGCTAAAGAAGGCCTTATGACTGTCTTTTGAGTCCTTGGCGATTTTCTCTCAAAATTTGCCTTGGATGATTTTATGAGAGCTCTTAGTTTTTACTTATAATGATCAAAGGTGTCTTACCTTTCAAGGATTTTGCTCTATCTTGTAGTAGCTTCCTCCTTTTGTTGTAGAGCTTGTTTATGGCTGGGGTCCACCAGACTGGACGCTTGCCTTTGGTACAAAGAGTCTTAGTTTTGTTTGGGATTGCCTGATCCATTCAGTCCTGTAGGTGCTGGTAGAAGGCATTTGTAAGTGATTCAGCGGTTTGAGTAATGTTTACCACTGGCTCAGGGGCCTTAAAGGAGACCACACTAGTTTTAGAAGTGTGAAGTCGGCTTTTGAGAAGTTTTTCACTGTGGTCCTTTTTATTTCAGGTGGGGGGGATGAGGACCACCAGCGAGATTAATTTATGATCTGATCTCACCAGTGAGGGGTATACTTCCAGTGTTGAACATTGTGATCCCATGTTCGTGATGATGAGATCAAGTATGTTTTCTCCTCTTGTGGGGATGGTGACTAGTTGTTCCATGGCATTTGAGTTTATGAACTCCAGGAACCTTTGGGCTAGAGTGTTTGGGCTTGAGTAGTGTTCCCAGTCTATATTAGGGTAGTTGAAGTCACCTAGTATGATGGTGTTTGGAGATACATTTATCCCTCCATTTTTTCAGGAAGGCCATGTGAGGTTCCTGAGTTTGAGAGGGTGGCCTGTAACATGCTACAAATTGCAGAGCAGTCTTGCCTATGGTTAATTGCACCTGGATGGTCTCCGATGCATCGTGCGTTGCCACCAACCTTGAGGTGTGGGTGTCCTTTATGAATATGGACACCCCCTCCTTTCTTGGTGTTGTCCGGATTTTGGGGCGGGCATGATATGAGGTGAAACCTGCTAGTGCTGGGGTGCTCTCAGGAGCCTTGAACCAGGTTTCTGTCACAGCACAGACATCGATGTTCTCCATACTGAGAAGGGCCTCAGTGCGTGCATCTTGAGATTGAGACTTCTGGCATTGAGCAGCATTACCCTTAGTTTTTACTTTTTGTGTTCTAGGGTGGTAGGTTTAGAATTTGAGCCTTGCCTAAAAAGGCACTATGGGGTCGCAAGAGCCTTTGCCAATATCCAGAAGCCTAGGGGTGACAGGTGCAAGCCGTCCCTTGCGAAGCAGCGTGGCTTGTCCAGCATGTCATCCCAGGCAGACAGACATTGGATCCCCTTTGAATGACACCAGAATTTAAGCCAATTATTAAAGCTGATCATCTTATCACTGTATTGTGGCATCATTCTAGGTGAAGGTAGGATACTGCTCAAGGTCAGGGTCATACCTGCCTGGGCTACATAATCAGAGAGCTCCTCAATGTCTCTTTTCATGTAGTCCAAGGAGGTACGTCTCAGGTCGTTGACACCAGGTGATGAAGAGATTCAGACTGAAGACTCAGTAGTGCTTTCTTGTTACTCTGCTGGGAGAACTTACGACGTATTATTTTATGTGGTCAAAAGACATATACAGTCATGATTAGGGCTCAGAGACAGTTTGAAAATGGAATTGCTTTCATTTAATAAGGGAGTCCATCATGTTAGCTTGAAAGACCACTGATTTTATTTCACCCATTATATTTTCTCTATCTATGCTGATCTTTTTGAAGGCAAACTAGGCATGCTTCCAGTTGTGTACTCCATGAAGTTAGACCCAGATGTCAGCCCAGTCGTCAGGCCAGCCCAGAAAGTTTCAGTACTTGTGCTGAACATAGTCAAAGTTAAGCTAGATAAAATGGTGCAACAAGGTGTAATTGTCCAGTTGACGAACCAACTGAATAGGCATCTTCCACTGGTAGCTCATAAAGAAAGCTCAGATGATATCAGAATATGCATTGATCCACAAGATTTGAACAAGGCACCAAAAAGATCTCATCATCCAATGAGTGCTGTCAAAGAAGTCGCAGCTCTGATGCCAAATGCCACTGTTGTTTCTGTTATAGATGCAAAGAGTGCATTTTGGCAAATTTTGCTTGACAAGAAATCATTGCTGCTAACTACATTCAGTACTCCTTTTGGCAGGTACAGATTTTTGAGAATGCCATTTAGGATAGATTTTTCCAGTGAAGTCTTTCAATGTGCAATGCAGCAATTTTTTTTTCTGGATATCCTTGTGCTATTATAGTATATGATATTCTAGTAGGAGGTCATGGTGAAACTGAGCATGACAGAAACCTCAAGATAGTTCTGGAAAGAGCACATCAAATTAAACTTAAGCTAAATCCTCAGAAATGCAAGCCACGTATGTTGGGCATTTGTTTACCAGTTCAGGCTTATGACCAGACCCTTACAAGCAAAGAGCTATTCTCGAGATGCCAGCTCCAGACAATGGTCAAGCCCTTTAAAGTTTTCTTTGGCCCCCCCCCCCCCCCCCCCCCCCCCCCCCCCCCCCCCCCCCCCCCCCCCCCCTCCCGCCCTCCCCCCCCCCCCCCCCCCCCCCCCCCCCCCCCCCCCCCCCCCCCCCCCCCCCCCCGCCCGCCCCCCCCCCCCCCCCCGCCCCCCCCCCCCCCCCCCCCCCCCCGCCCCGGGGGGGGGGGGGGGGGGGGGGAGGGGGGGGCGGGGGGCGGGGGGGGGGGGGGGGGGGGGGGGGGGGGGGTGGGGGGGGGGGGGGGGGGGGGGGGGGGGGGGGGGGGGGGGGGGGGGGGGGGGGGGACTAGCCAGCAATTCAGAAGATTCACCAAAGAGTGCAACTTTATCCATGTTATGAGTAGTCCTGAGTACCTGCAGTCAAATTGTTTGGCAGAACATGCAATTCAAAGTGCGAAACAGTTATTTGAGAAGTCAAAATGAGACAATAGTGATGTTTTCTTGAATCTCTTGAATCTCGAAAATATTTCTTGTGACAAACATCTTGATTCACTTGCCCAGAGACTTTTTTCAAGACTAGCCGGAACTACATTACCAATCAGCAGTAGTTTATTGATTCCAAGTGCTAATAATAACAGATTAGTGAAAGCCCATCTGTTAAAGAAACACCTATCCTAGAAGTCTTATTACAACAAATCCAGTAAACTGCTCAATCCATTACGTGAAGGAGAGACAGTGAGAATGCAAACATGCAAAGGTTATTACTAGACTGGAGTCTTGAAGAGAATTTGTCCAGAGCCGAGATCATACACTGTGGAATCACAAGGAGTAGAATTTAGGCAAACTGGAGACATTTGATGCTGGTGTCTCAGCCTGTACCACAGCACCTAGCCAGTGAGAAAGACTCTTTATCTCAAATTGAGTTATCTACTTCCAAAGGACATTACAGTAAATGTCCCTCTTCCTGAGATGAATCCCAATGTTCCTGATACAGGTTGTTCACTGAAGACTGTCTCTGTTGCTAAACTCAGTTTTGATGACTATATTACTATATCAGGTCACATTTCCAGACCAAGTTACAGATACTTGGCAACTTGGACATTAACAATGTGTGACATTTTTTCTGACATCTTTGCTAGTCACCAGTTGCCCAAGACAAATAACTGTGTTCAAAACCAAAGATGCATGTACATTCCATTTGTACTAGAGCAAATTGAACTAAAGGCCAGGGACCATTTTTTTTAGTTATGTCATCCCACCTGAGGCCATATGTTCTGGATACATAAGCCAAGAGAGAGATGCTATGCTGTTTGGTGGTCTGTCAAGAGAGATGAGAAAGACAACATTTGGATAGACTCAGGAAACCTAAACATGGATTAAAGGTGTCCTGTGATGCTAAGTTAATTTCTCTACACAGGACACTAATCATCCAGAGATGCATATAAATAAGACAAACTCTGATATTTTAAGTGCAGTAAATTAGCTTGCTTCTACAGTTTAGACTTTTAGGTCAGACAGTAGCTGGTCAAAAATACATAACAAGGACATCTATTAACTAAAAGGTAATTATTCCATTATTAATTCGCTTCTGAATATTTTAACTTAATAATTTTGCTTAATGAGGTCAAATAGATTTAAGTTGTTTCTTGTTTTGTTTAACCTTGTGGTAATTACTGAGTTTTTCAAGTTCCATTCCCTTTCAAACTAATTTACATATAATGTGTGTACTTACTTGTTGTTGCCATGGAATTAATTCACATTTCACTCCCACCACCACCATCATCACAGGTGTATCCTTTTGTATAACAATATCCTTTTGAATAGACATAAACAGTGTCAGCCATAACTTTTTAAAATGGCATTTTCATTCTTTTTCAATTGACTTTTGGGGTAGGCATTTTATCCTGTTTTGCCAATAGAGTTTTTTTTATGTATGCAATACTTAGATAAGTATGATTACTTTTATAAAGAATAACTTAAACAGTCATTAAGTTATTGCTTTCCTTTGTGTAAGTGTGGTCATTGCCATATGCTATTTAAACTCTATGAAAATAAATGTTGCTAGTACTATGGTGTGATAGTAGACAAGTTGTCGCACAAAGAAGGGACATAGTGCATAACAGAACAAAGTGAGTTTGATATAGTATGTTGTACGAGAGAGTACTGGTGTCTTACCTCTACAGATTTATTGAACAAGAAAGAAACATTAGAGATAACAACCCAATTAATCTGTAAGTAAACATTTGAACCTGACAGATTTAGGTAGACACATGGTAACACTGGCCAGACTGACACAGTAAAATGGGAATGCTGACTGCTCTAATTTTATCAAACCAATAACAAATCTGTTATGATCGCACTTCTGATCAATTCTGTTGTGTTACATATGTTTTTGGAGTGCATGCAGAGTTTGTAGAATAATTATATTCTTCCAGATGCCTTTCTAGAGGGAATGTCTTTTCTTTCTAGTTCATGTGTGCTTACAATTGTTGAAAATGTGGTATTTTGTTTTTGTTACATAGTCGCAACTCCAGTATTTTTCTTTTCTTTTCCTTTTCTTTTTTATTGTGCTTGTGTTTTCACAGCTAATTTAGATATATGGCATCTATACTATTTTTTTTACTGGATTTAGCATTGTTTAGGAAGGACTAACTGATGGGTGGCAATGGTGGTGCAGCGGTTAGCATTGCCACCTCACAGCAAGAGGTTCTCTGGTTCGTTCCTTGGCTGGGGTGCCTTCTGTGCGGAGTCTCCATGTCCTCCCTGTGGTTGTGTGGATTTCCGCCGGGTGCTCTGGTTTCCTCTCACATCCCAAAGACATGCTGTAGGTGGATTGGACACTCTAAATTGGCCCTAGGTGTGAGTGCATGCATGTGTGTGCTTCTTTGGAAGGTTGGGTGCTGGCCTGGCAACTCAACACTGTAAAACTCTACTTCCAATCATGAGCAGACAGGTGACCCCTAATTGGGAAAAGCCAAAGGAAGAAGGAAGGACTAACTGATGCACACTTCATTCTTGTTTACACTTATGCAATTTGTGCTATATTTTCCATCAGGCTTTTGTGTAGGGGGTTGAGATGCAAGAGTTAACTGATATGAAGTGCTGTCTATCTGTGCACATTGTTTTTATGCTCTCATAGCATATAGGCACACACAACTGCACCCGGTTACAGGCATACACATGGACATAGGCACACAGCACACACACACACACACACACACACACACACACACACACACACACACACACACACACACACACACACACACACGGACATACGGACACAGAAAATAAAAAAACAGAGACTCACAGACAGTCACAGAAGACACACACAATCAAACACAAACAAATACACTGCACTCTTTGTACTATATCTATTATGGTGGTCATATGTTTATTAACTATGAAGCAATGTCATAGCAATACTTTAGGCAATGTGTCTCACACAATAAGTAAAGACATATCAATTGATATGAAGCTTATTTTTTTGAATCAAAGTGATTATTACCTGTCACAGAGCTGAAATGTAACATAATAAGCTCAGGTGTAGTGATCCCTTATTGCTTGCTGTAGTGTTTGAGCATGTATTGAAATAGACAAAGAAAGATGGCTCTAAATATTTTCCCACTTTGTTATTGATATTATTTAGGTATTATTTAGGTATTTATTTACTGAAACATTTTTTCATCTCCATCCATTCTGGAATATGTTATTAATATGGTAAAATTATTTATATTGAAAAAGTGCCGCAAAAATCAGCTTCACTTGGTTACTTTTAACACCTTGTTTTCTTCACCCAAAATTGTGGACAACTGCTGCTTGTTTATACCCACACAGAATGAATACTAAGAGGTGACTGTAGGTGAAGAGAGCTGCACATCAAAAAGGGCAATTTTTCTGTGATGATTTGAGCTACTGAAAGAAAGACAAGAGCATATGTAAGCAGTACTGTACCCCCTAAATAGTTGGGTCATTATGTGTTTGCTGCCTTTATTTAGTTGTTGTAGTACGTTTCTCAAATTTACTATTGAGTCAAACAGAGATGAGCGTTTTCTTATCCAGATTTGAAAGTACTTTTTTTTCCATTGGTGACCACCTCAAATGTTATCATTCTCTATCCAGTGCTATCATTATGTGTTGTTTCATTTTTCCCAGCAAACAAATCTTTACAAGTTGTCAGTAATAAGTTGCATTATACTAAATATAACCCTTGTTTTAAGCACATACTTTTGTCTGAGTATTTATTCATTATCATGAGAAACTGCAATATATAGAGCAACAATGACAGCTAAGATATCACAATGAATTATTTTTCATTTCAATTTACTTTGTAATATTTCAGCATTACGGGTATTACTGTTAAGATAGCTGATCACATATTGGTCATGAGTAAGTGTGCAGTCCACAGCCGACTTTCACTTAAAGGTAGAATATTAACTTACTGTGATTACCAGGATTCACTCTGAGTACACATTAATACAAAATGGCAATATTCTCACTACTGTGTGTCTGGCAAACAACATCCTGTACATGAGCAGAGTGTCAGTGCTTGCATGAGTCTATGTGAGGTTTTGGTGAGCACACCTATCCTGGTAGTAACATATTTAAAACAAATCTACAAAGGGGCTAACAAGAACAATTATTTGAGAATCCTGCATCGAGTGACATGCTAAGTAGTGACTAGAAGTGAAGAGTACAACACTGTCAAGGTCCCTACTGGTCATTCCTACATAGCAAACTCAAACCCAAACTAAGAAGACATCATGGTGGCACTACGGAGTGCTATTAGTCAAATCAGAAACACATTGATATCTGCACAATTACTGTGACATGGTTTCAATGTAATGACAGCAATCCCTCCATCTGAGGGTTTAGAGACTATCATGCCTTCAGACCTTTGTGTGAGAGTTGAAGAGTATCTGTTTTGGTTTAAAACACCATCACCTCACATCAAATTACCCAAAAACCTGCCTTGGAGCAGCTGGAGATACAAATCGCCCTTAACAAATC
This sequence comes from Protopterus annectens, assembly GCF_019279795.1. Classification (NCBI taxonomy): domain Eukaryota; kingdom Metazoa; phylum Chordata; order Ceratodontiformes; family Protopteridae; genus Protopterus; species Protopterus annectens. The sequence continues at coordinate 231,659,100 of NC_056726.1, read as the reverse complement.
TGACTATCACTTCATTGCTAACTGCAGTTCCAAATCAGTGTTTCTAAAGACCGAGGAAATTACTTAAATGGTAATGAGAGGTTAAAAATTAAACCAAATACCTTTTTGCTAGGGTACTTTAATTACCCAATCACTGACTGGTACACATACACCTCTACAAATCAGTATGCTCCATATTTCCTAGAATTTTATAAATATCTGTTAGAGAAAATTTTAAAACTGTGTACTAGAGTCTGTAATACCCTGACAAAATTCTTACTGATCTAGCGACCATCTCTCTACCCCACCATGCATCTCCATATCCCTCATTAAGTCTGGCTGCACGTATATTGCTTTGAATGTCAGGATTAATGGTACCTCCCCATCACCAAATGAAAATGTAGAACAGAGTGTGTGTATAACTTTAAGAAGCATTTCCAGATGTAAGTACGCGCATATAAATAATGAGCACGTGCAGGCAGCAGTGCCATTTTGAGAGAACAGCCAGAGTATTAACATGTATGAGTCTGGTAGCCAGTCTGTTTATAAGTTTATTCAAGTTTGTTACAAAGCCTCATTTTTGATATGTTTGTGTGTAACAAAGCTGCTTGAACTGAATCCACAACTGTTCGTCTGTTTTATCCTGACCAGACGAGTGACAGAAAGTATCTTCTCTACACGGTAAATCTACTTCAACTTGTAGAATACTATGCAAAATTCATAATAACTCCTCACAGATCAACTCAACTGATAGGGCTGCCATATCCAACGCCAACTTTTTCCAGTATATTAACAGCTTTACAGAAAGGTCTGTACCTGTCTGATGGAACTCCTCTTTTAACAAACTGTACAGCAAAAGAAGGAAAATAATCAGATGTTGTACAAATCCCCCACCTCCTTTCCTTAAGACCACACCGAAACATGCTGACAAGGAACTTCAGAGCACTATCAGAAAATCTAAAACACTGTACTAACTTATGATCAGTACAGATGCCAAAGGGAACTATAATTCTTTTTTCACTTATGTCAGGAAATTAAGGAATAATGTTCAACAATGCCCCAAGCTCATCTATAATAATGCCACTCATTCCAATACCAAACATATATGACCACTATATATTAACATACAAATTTAGTGCTAACTTTACTCAACCTGCTGACATTGTTGCACCCACGATCTCTGAAAATTTACTTTCCCCGTAATACCGTTTGAAGAAGTTTTAGAATCTCCGTCAAAGGCCAAAATAAAGTTTCTATAGGACCAGCTAAAGTACTAACCTGTATTAGTATCAAGGCCAAGTATGCGGTATCTGAGACTCTGCTTAAGCTGTTCAACCTCACCCCCATACACAGGGGGGGGTTCCCTGATGCCTAGGGAACTGCTCCTGAGTTTGCACAAGGCTGGACCCTCTTCAAACCCTCATAATCATTTGCCCATTAGTAATATATGTATAGCCATGGAACATACCATGTCAAAATCCTGTTATGTAGACATAGTCAACTTAACTGATCTCCACCCCACCAATTATAGTCTTGTGAAGGAAAGATCCTGCCTCTTGAACCTAATAAACTACAATGAAACCATTTACAGAGGCTGAACAGAGTGATCACTCTATGCATACTGCTTATCTTGATCTGGCTTAGGCTTTTGACACTATCCTGATGTTAGTATTTTTTAAAAGATAAACAAACTTAACATAAGCCCCAGCATTGCCTACAGGTTTGCAAGCTGGCCATCCAACAGTTCGTAAGCAGAAAGAGTTGCTAGCACTCTCTCCAAATGAAAAACTGCAACTAGTGAGACAATGCAATATGTAGTTTATTTTGCAAACATCCAAGTCAGTATCCCTTAAGTGTGTCCATGTGGCCATGTTCCCTTTAGTGTGGCTGACCAGGTTCCCTTAAATGTGGCTGACCATGTTTCCTCATCACTACAAGTTGTGTTCTATTATCCACTAATACTAAATCGATAAAAAGTCAGGAATATACACATTCCTGGCGTAATTAACATAGTAGCATTTGGCAAAAAAGCTGTTCCCACATCCTGTGATATAACTGGTACTCCTCTTTAAACAAATACAGTCAAAACAGTTTTGGGTCCTTATGAGAACAGCTCTCTCATTATATCATCAGGTTTCCACCATAGTCAAGAAATCAGATCTGGCCTAGTTAATTTCTAAGATACAATCTTCAAGATCCAAAGGAGTCATTTTAGCAATTGTACTCTTCCCTTATCAGTTGCATCACCGAATGCAAAAATCCCTTTGGTATGTATAAATCCCAGCATATCACTCAATTTGATAAGAACTCTACGATTTTTAAAACAAAAAAGTAAAGGCCTTAAATCCTTCAGCTATCCAAATTGATTAGCATAAATCACTTTACATTCAGTAGCCTACTTGTAATCTCTAGGGGTGGTTGTCTTCCTAAAGGTTATAATTATGCATTATTTTCCACTGAATTTTAGGTCGTGGCCCTGGCACCAGTTATATGTCTGTGTCAGTCTCTTGTGGAGGATATCTACATCTTTTGGGGATGTAATGATTGCACTCAGCTTGCAGTTGTCAGAAAATTTAGTCAAAGGCCCTCTGCATTTGCCTTGGCTTCAGAGAAGTATATTCTGAAAAGGAGAGGTCCTAGTACTGAATACTCTGGGACACCACTAATAACAGGCCTACTGGTAGAAGTGGATTGCCCCAAACTAACTTCATCTTTCCTGTCTGTGAGTCATGTGGCTATCTATTAGGTGCTTTAGGGATTTATGCCTAATTTTGTGAGTTTGTCTATAATACCCAAGTGAGGTATTGTGTTAAATGCCTTTGCCAGGTTGAGGTAGGCAGTATGAGCCAGTTGCCCTACTGGCCTTCTTGAAAATGTCCATCAGGTTTAGTAGGCATGACCTGTCCTTGATAAAAAAACAAACTGGGATGGGCCCAAGGTTTCAAGATGTCCAATGTCTTTGTTTATCAGGTCTATGATAATTCTTTTATTTCATCGAATATAAGTCAAGTCAAACATGGGTCTGTAGTTCCCTGTGTCAGTTGATGGTCCCTCTTTGTGTAGAGGGACAACCATTGTAGCCTTAGATTCCCTAGGGAGGAAGTCTGACTGGTGGGTGTGGCTATTTAGGAGGCATCCTGGGATTTTATCAGGACCCACTGATGTAGTGTTTTTAGCTTGGGAGAGAGCAGTCAGGACCTGTTCTTTAGTGACAGTTGGGGAAGAAATGGTAGAGGATATTTTCTTGTTGGGGTAACTGAGTGGTGAAATTGGAGCTAAATTTGTCGGCCAGCAAATTTGCTATTTACTGTCTACACTGGAATGCTTCCTACCACTAACATTGACTCCCATAAAAAGCACAGATTCTTCAAAGAAAAGAACATAAAATATTAAGATTGTTTCCCTTAAAAATCTCTGAAGAGCATCACTCTGTCAACCTAGACAAATGCTTTTGCCTTCCAGCTGATAGTAAAGCCTCATTCCTACTTAATCTTCATATTTTAAACTGTTGAATTGTCAGTTCTGTCCAGCATTTAAACAATCAATGCAAATCACAACCATATCATTCTCCCTCAGAAACTCCCACAGTAACCTCCTCAGTAGCTCTACCATCACCATAAGGAGTATCAATAAACTGTATTCCAAAAGTTGCCTGGAATATTGGAATAAAATTCCTTAGGATATTTGTCACATCTCTAAAAAAATTTAGAAAATCATTAAAAATTACTTAAAAAAGCACGTTGTATCTCTATTGTGATAATCACAGATAAGTGAACCCTGCACAGATCCTCCTGCATTTTCCCACTGTAATACAGTCACCTTGCTAACTTACCATCTTAGTACACTGTTATAGTTGTAATAAGACTGACTGACAAACTACTGAGCCTCTACTACAAAGCCAGTTGGTAGCTCAATGTTGAGCATCATTATATAGTTGATTCTTTCATATCGTACTGTATCCCTACTGCACATACAATAAGGTAAGTTGGTGTTATTTAACTTTCATATATGACATGTATAATAAGATAACTCAGTTTCTGGTAATTATCAATTCTAATTGTATTGTGCACTTTTTCCCTTCTGTTACTGTTTCCTAATTCTGCTCTTCTCCTGTTACTCTTTGTATTCCTGCATACTACAGCAGACTGCATTACTGCTGTATCTTCTGGACAATTATTGTTTCTCAACATACTGTAACATACTGTTTTCTTTTTCTTTTTTAATTTTGACTCGGAGTCTGGGATGTGCCTGAAAAGGGCCTTTTGACCATAGCATCTACCTGTTAACAAATATATAAATAAATAAATAAAATAAATAACTATATGTTTCTATCTGTGTATATATCCATATATATTTTTTACAACTATACATTACCATGCTATGTATCTACTTTGTGTTACTGTTCATCTACGAGGTAATCTATGTTTGATGTCTCATATGTGTGTGTGTGTGTGTGTGTGTGTGTGTGTGTGTGTGTGTGTGCGTGTGTGCGTGTGTGCGTGTGTGCGTGTGTGTGTGTGTGTGTACGTGTGTGTGCCTGGGTGCCAGCATGATAATCAATTGTTTACAGTACTTCTCAAAAATAACCTATTTTAAATGCTTTATAGTTCAAAATATGAAAGTATGAACATGCAAAACTGTCTGCAAACAGTACCAGATGAATTATGGAAATAATCAGATGGATGCTACTGAATTTTGAGCTTACTACACAGATATCTAACATCCAAAGAGATGTTAAGGTCATTAGGAAATTTTGCTCAGACCTTGTGAAAACACAGTTATCTGATCTCTACTTAGTGCACTTGCCTATACATTCATTCCCTTATTAACCTGAATAATGTCTGTTTGTAGGCTAATAATTATTACTGTTACATATTCCAGCCCTGCTGTATATCACCTTCCTTTGTACATTTTGTGCTTTTGGCCACATTTCCTACATTGAGCACTTGAATATGTCCACTCTTATTAAAGTTGCTTTCCCATGAGGACACACATACATGCTAGAGTGGCTCTATTTGGTACTTGGAGTGCTGGACACACTTGAATTTGAATAAATTTGCTGGTTCACCTAGACTTCATGCTAGTTCTTTACCAAAAAATCTGACCCATCAAGTTATTTGCAATGCTGTGCTAAATGAATCTCAACATTCCTTCATATGTTCATGTATTGCTTGTGTTCTTTTTGCAGCTGTTGCTAATGAAGTCATTCACAGATATACTGCCTTTTTGATATATTTTCCATTTAGCATTCATCATGACATTTTTGTGGCTGGCTTAACTAAATCACATAACAATTAATAATATATATATCAAATGCCAAGTTATAAGAAATAAAATAGCATAAATATACTTCATTATATTTTTATTGATTATTGAATGAAATCATAATAATAACACATAGGCATATTTCCCCTAAATGCATGTTGTCCTGTCCACCCTTTAAATAACCACACCAAACACATAAAGCCATTTGATGACCTTTATTAAACTCTACTACACAGTGAACTTATACACACAAAAATAACATTAGTAATCTTCCTCAGCAACAATAATCTCAGGGCAGTGTCACCACTCACCGTGGACGAATTTACCTCAGGGCAGCGTCCCAACTTACCCTAATACCTCCTCCACTGGGGTAGCCAGTCTAATCACCCACATAAAGAGGCAGCATGCCTATTCACCTCACCTCCATACCAAACCATTAACCAATAACCACCTACTTTAGAGGGGGAACAGAAGAGGACAATCCTGTCCCTCTTCTCCGCCACCAGCCAGGTCCCAGGCTGTTCCCTCTCCTAAACCCTAGCCACAATCATATCCTCTAAAAATAGCTTCAAATGCAAATTAAAAAGATCCAATCCTACATCATTAAGGTGTACTGCATCCGCTTGGTACCAACACTCCTCTCCATCCCCAAAATCTCTACGGTCAATGGTATGCATCCCTAGAATTCTTAACTGCCTAGCCAGCCTTTGATTGGCACACCTTCTGACCCTTTCAATTGCCCTATAACTATACACAGCCCTCCAACACAAACAAGGAACCAACTCGGACCACACAATTTCTATACCCAGGTACAACACCTGTAATCTCATCAAATACTGCAGAATAATGTCCACTAATTGTTTTTTTGAAAAAATGCCCAAGTCCTTGCCCCCCAAATGAATGACTAGTATACAAGGACAACCCACCTTCAGATTAGCCCCTCTCATATTCATGCAACAACCCATCCCACCTAAGACCCCTAACACCATGCCAAGTCACTGACCACCCTAAATGTGATAAACCCAAATTTTCCCCATCATCCCTAACTAAAGCACGCTTCTCTGCCCAGTGAATATACGAATGCCCCAAGATGATAATGTGCTTCCCCTAAAAGAAAAGAAGAGAAAATTAATAATCAGACCACAACTTATCTAATATATGACAAAAATGCATTTGAAGACCACCTCCTCACTCTCTTAATCAATTCAATGGAACTACCCTCTCTAGCTAAATCTGAGGCACTACCTATCCTGAATGAGTGAGCTGCAAACCTCTCTGCTAGAAATCCCATGTAACGTAAAACCCTCCTCACCAAAGTTATGAATCTACTACTCGACACCACCTTCCCATCCATTGAACAAAAAATTAACTGATCCACACTCCCCTTCTGCCTCTTCATAAATTCTTTAGCCCACATTACTGGACAAATGCAAGGATTCCTGTCAGGGTTAAGCACCACCAAACATCCTCTACCCAATTGATCTGTTTTATTCCTCCTTAATGCAACAGTAACCTCTCCCTCCCCTATGATAACATCCTTCCAACATAACGAGCCTAACAACTCCAAAATACGGAAATCGCCAAAATATAACCATGTACATAACGTGTTTCACATGAAGTAATCTAAAGACCCCTCTTGTAACAAACCTAACCCTCTCAACAAAACTTTCAATATAACCCTCGCCCTCGTAAGTGGCCATTGAGTATCCCTACATTCCACCACTACTCTCCCACAACCCCTCAACATACACCCTAATGTCCAAGACTTAGTGAAATCCTGCAACCCCGCTACCTTAGCAAAAATACTAATTGCAGCCAAATCCCCTTTAACTGTCTGCAAACCCTTGCCTAGCCCCCAAGCACGAGCTACATATTGCAATAGTAATTCCTCCGACCATACCTGTTCCTTTTCTGGCAGCTGCAAAATAAACTGATTAAAATCAGAAAGGGCCCTACCATACGCCTTTCTCATAGAAGGGGCCCAGAAATGACATACCAACTGCCTGGCTACATCGCCCCAAGATTCCACACCTCCTCTGGCAGGGTTTCTGGCACCTCCTCCACCCATGGAACCAACCCTAGAAACCTGAAAAACTGAAATCGGGACAAGCTATCAGCAATCTCATTCCTTACGCCAGGCACATGCACTCCTGTAAAGGAAAAAATTATTAAGAGGCTCTGCAAAACCAATTACGTAATACCAACAATAACAAACCAGACTTAGCCGTCTTCTTTTGTAATATCCTCACTACAGCCATATTGTCAGAATGAAAAACTACATGTTTTCCCCTCAAATGCTCCTTCCACACCACAGAAGCTGCCCATATAGGCATCAACTCTAGAAAGGCCACATCCCACTTCCATACCTCCTTCCAATCCCACGGGCATTCAGCCGTAAACAACCGACCCTCGAAATAGGCCCCCATACCAGCACCCCCAGCTGCATCCATAAACAACTGAAGTTCCTCCTGCCCCACCCAGTCTGACTGCCAAAAAGATATCCCATTAAATTGTTGCAAAAACCCATCCCACAACACCAAGTCCTCCCGCACCTGTTGGGTCATACTAACCCAATGGTGTTTGCTCTGACCGCCTTTCAACAAATATGCCACTAACCTACAAAAAGCTTGCCCTGGGTGCACCACTCAACAGACAAAATTCAAAAGCCCAAGCAACTCCATAACTGAACGAAACCGAATCTTATCCTTACCCAACACCAAACGTATAGCCAACCTAAGCCTCTCTATTTTATCCTCGGGTAGGCAGAACAGTCCTCTCTCTGCATCAACTGTTAGTCTCAGAAGTTCTAATGCTCTTGCCAGACCCTCCATCTTATGCTGAGCCAATGGTACTACTAACTCCTCACACATAATCATAAACTCCCGCAACCGCTCCTGTGCTCCTACCCTTCCTTCGCCCACCAACAAAAAAATCATCTATATAATGCACTGCCTTTTGAGTTCCCACTCTGCTGCCAAATCCAATGCAATACTGTACTGAACTTCTCAAAAGTCGCACATGCCACTGAACAACCCATAGGCATAGCTTTATTGAAGTAGTACCTTAGCACCTACCCACATCCTCAGTAGTGGCCAATCCTCACTCCTAATAGGCAACAATTGAAAAGCTGACTCAATGTCAACCTTAACCAACTATGGCTCCCAAAATTCCCTAATCACTTTCACTGCATCATCTAAGGAAGCATAATGCACCCTAACTTCCCCTTCCACAATAAAATCATTTACTGAATTCACTTCCGGTTACAACAAGTGACGTATCAATCTGAATTCCCCCACCCTTTTCTTCGGCACCAACCCCAAAGGTGGACTGTCAAAAGGACCCAATAACCACCCCACCCAACACTCTTTCTCCACTAAAACCTCCAAGATGCCCTCTTTACCTTTAACAGATCACAGATTCTCGCAAACCCCTTACCCCCTCCCACGGTGGACTTTATAGGAAACCCCCCCTGAAGTCCTTGTATTATCTCATTTGTGATGGCCAGACCTGGAAACCAATGAAGAATACCCCAGAGAACCTCCACCTTAATTCTCTATTGCCTCTAAAGAACCCGAGTCCCAATCCCTGGGACCCACAAAACTTATCCTCCCCTGGACCAGTTGAAAGCAATGTGAGAAGCCTTGCCCACCAAATCCACCATCATGACCCAGAACATTAGAGTTCCAGGTGGACAGGTTTGCTGATCATAGCCAACGGCTGAATGACTCCCTCCACATCCTGAACAAACTTGTGCAAATTTGCACCACACCCATGAACAGGAACCACTATTAAAAGACCAAAATACACCCACTGCCTCCACACCACTCATCCATCTGTTAAAGCCACCATAACTATCCATCATCATAGCCAACCATAGATCTGGATGACGCACCTCCCAATGGAGTGACTGGTCCATAGCCTTCCATTTGTGGAAAAGCTGATCGTACCAAAGCCACGCATTACCCGGCCTTAACCATTGAACCTCATGAATGGTAAGGAAATAGCCTAGAATCGGCAGGGCCAAAGACCCATCTTTCTCCAGCTGCACTGTCATAAAATAAATAAAGCCAACCACCCAATTATCCCATGTCCTAGGGCAACGCTTACCTACCCTCTGCCTTCCCAATGCCGCTAAAGCCGCCAACAGGTTCTTGCTATTAGAGAACTCTGCTTCCACTAGCCGTTAGACCACTTCCACATCGATCAGCTCAAACAAATTTTTTCTTTAACTGAGCCTGGAATGTGCGGAGGACAGGAAAACTGCTCCTGTCCCCTGTCCCAAAGATTGGGTAACCAACCAGTCCCCCAGCCACAGCCCATAGTCAGAGCCTACCTCCGAGCACAAGACTGAACTGTTCCCGGAACCAACAGCCACCCCCTTCGCATCTCTAACCGGGTACCTGGCACCCTATGCTAATTGCCTCTGAACCTCCTCTATCCCTTGCACACCACCCCCGAGGTCTCCAACTGACAAGTCTTTGTCATCCCTCCCTCCACCACAGTCCTCAACCCCTAACTCCCCAGACAATACTGCTGTAGTAAAACCATTAACTGCAACTTTGTCTTGAGACATACTGGAAACCAGAGTATCCACTGCTACTGCCTGCTGCAACGCCTGTTGCTTTTTCCCTGGAGCTGGGGTTCTCACTGCTGTGCACCACCTCTTCCCATCAGGGGTCTGTTCTGGTTCCTGTACCACCTCAGATGTTGCCGCCTCCTGGAACAACTCCTCCACTTGGGCCACAATGGCATGCCATCACTGTCTTAGGTCTGGTAATTTAGCCATCTGTAAAAGAGAAACACGATTTTAAAACTGTTGCACAAACCCGACTGCCCTACTCCCCTCCCAACCCCTAGTGTTGCCTTGCCCTACCACACTCTGCCAACTCCCCTACTTACCTATACTCTGCAGCCAAAAACCAACCCTTGCATAGCTTACCTACTAACTGTACAGTGTAATAACATTAATGCACACATATCTCTCCTGTACATTAAAATATGCCCCTGCCTGGCACACACTTCACCCTTCAGCTGCACACCCAATCAGCCACACCTCCTACAGCTTGCAACCCCTTCCTAACACTAGAATATCACCTGTTTATAAATAACCCTCCCCATATATATCTATATAAAATAAATAAATAAATAAACAAATAAATAAATAATTATTAAATAAATAAATAATCCTGCACATCTAACTTTATACCTACATACCAGCCACCCAATCCTAGTACCATTCAACCACAACCAAGCCTGTAACACTTACCTTTTCCTCCCAGAATGACAATCTAGAGAGGTAACGGCCAAGGACAGCAGTGCACATGCGCAAACCGGCACCCAGAACCAACAGCCAAAAAAATGCAGAAGCTACCCATGAAACCACCAGGGATGATGGAAGGGATTTCCCACCACTACTGCCACCAAAACAAGGATGTAGGGACACCACCACGGCCGTGATGACCATCCCAAAGAATGGACAAAAACAGGGACAGGAGAAAGGACACAGAAAACCCACAAACCCACCAAGGAGCACAAAAAGATCATCTGCCACTACCCCCAATGCAACGATGAGACATTATTGCAGTGATGGACTCCCCATAGCCTACCACCACCACTGGGAGAACACTTTCTTAACAAAACCCGAGAAATTACACCGGGGACCGATAAAAAGACACAGCAGCCCACGAACCCACCAGGGAGCATGAGAAGATGATCCACCACTACCTCCAATGCTAATGGGACCGGATTAGGACAATGGACCCCCACAGCCTACCACGACCACCGGGAGAACACTTTTCCTTTTTTCTAATTTTTTTTTTTTTTTTTTTATGATGGATTACCCGGCCCACCGACATGGATCCGAAATGACCACATGGCCCCAAATGGGAAGGACGTACTGACAGACCTGGCCTACCCACATGGATGTTACTCGACCTCATGGCCCAACCAGGAAAAGGCCCCAATGGGCCCAACGAATCTCCCGAAGACACACGAATGACAGGGAGCAACCTCAGCTACACCGGATGACCACAAAGACACCAACCACCATGACCGGACCTACCACCCAACCAGAGCCACCACCGCACCACCAGGAGGCCCTCAACCATGAACAAACACTCAAGGACACCGGGAAATATGCACCGCAACCCCAGGCCTATGGGACCACCGCAGAATCACACCAGCACCCAGGTAAGCTGAGCACCACTCACACCAACACTACCCCCCAACCATTCACCCACACACACACACACACTCTGCTTTCAGTATTCTTTCACCCTTCCCTGCCAGTAAGTCCTGTCCCCCAACCTATATTCCCAGACTCCATCCCCACATTAAATTAGTCACTATAGTGAAACACCAAGAGAGAGAGGGGAGGGAATTGACCCAGTTAACTTAACCTCCTTCTCGCCCCACCATCCAAGGCCTACTTGCATCCACAATACCTACAGGTCATCTGGACGTAAGCTAGTTGTTACTGCACCACCAACTGACGTCAAATATGCCTACATCCTTTAATCCCTAACACTTAATCCTGTCAGAAGTCTCTCCTTCCCCTACCTCACATCCTTTCACATCTCCCTCTCTCTCTAGCCCTTTCACCACCACAATCCCACTATCCTATCCAACTACAACTCCTCACCTTAATTCCTACCTCTATACCCTACCCACACCCCTTTACCCTTATTCGTGGGACTGGGACAACTTAGTTTGTCCCACACTACATTTAACGTAAGAGGTTTAATAATATTTGTTAATATTAATACATTCACTGAAATAGAATTGCTTTTTATCTATATACAGTATTTGCGATATTTGTATAACATGCTTAGTATTAAGATCTTTGCAGTCAATACCAGTCATTTATGTTGTAAAACGAAAATAAATTTTTTTTTCAAAAGACCAACATGGCAAAGGTCAGAACCGTTACTTCTCAACTTTTAAAAATAAGTTTTGAATTTTTAAACAGTTATTTAACTTAGAATATTTAGCAGTTTAATGACTGACATTACCTACTTCATCAGTATGTCAAAGTCAAAGTAAAACTTTGTCATTTATCCTACACAAGTGCAGTCTAAGTGAAACTGCATGCATCAGGCTCGAATTGAGAGGACATATACATACACACAATGCAATCTGCATTCCATCTGTGCTTTTACATCTACTGAGAATGCTAATGCTAAGTTTTTTGCTGTATTTTTTTATATGTTTCTCTTCAACTTAATATTAGCTATATTGAAGTCTCTGCAAAAACTTGTGTTCTATTTACTCCATCCTGTACTCATATAATTGTAAATGCTTGTGTTAGGCAGTTGTTGATTTACTTGGTTTGTACTATATATATATATATATATATATATTATTGTTGGGTAATGGCAACGGTTATATAACAGTATTTCCGTGTATAATGCTATTATCTGTACATTAGAACTATGTGTTTGAGATGTATATTTATCTTTGCATATTTTTTCCCATGTGTATCATTTTGTACTTTGTATTTGCCTGCTTAGCCTGTGGCAAAAAGCAATTCATAGTCCACTCTACTTATACAGTTAACAAGCATTATCCAGACAAATAAACTTTGTGCACTTGGATATGAAAAGTCATTCTGAATTGTACCTCACTGTATTATATTATGGTATTGATGTAATCACTGTGAAGGCATTAGGTATTGCCTTTCTAAAGAAGACCTTGTACTGAAAACATCATTGTTTCCACCTTCATAATAACATTTGTTGCTCACAAGATAATTATATATGGTTTGCATATGATTTCACACTTGATTTGTTAGAATGTGACATGAGTGTGTTAACTTAAAGCGGATGCAGTCTGAGCAAAATGTATAGCACTAAAGGGTTCTTTCACTTACCAAGTACAAAGATTGTTTGAGTCAGATGAGCTGTTATCCTCGGGGTGTCAAATTTATGGTACACATGCCAACTTATAGACTCAAAACCATACGTCATGTGGCTCACTCTAAGTAAGAAAGTCCACAAAACTGTGTTTTAGTGGATTTGAGCTTTGAAGATATGTAGTGCTATGTCTATAGAATGCATAGGACTACGACAGTGTGGACAAGGCTACCATGGAACTTTAGGAGGTGGTACACATGACTGACCAAAAGTGACTCATACAAAATTTCAGGTTCATTGTCTATACATGGTCACTATATGTACTTGATGTTCTTTTACCCCTAAGAAATGTTGTGTTTCTACTGCTATCATTGAGAAAGCATTGCAGAATCACCAATCAGGGAATGGGATCAGTGTGTGTTGATATATTAGCAAGTCAAGCATTACTACGCAGGTGTGGTTACACAGTACCATTTTGCTAATAAACTAAAGTGCTTTTTGTGATGATTTCATTCCATGTTTGTCCAATGTCATTTCTCAGCATCGTGATGTTTAGCAGCTCATCAGGTGTATTCAGGAAGATCAGAACACTCTGTTTTAATAAAACAGCCCGAAGTATGGAGCTTGGGAAACATAAGTTTTATATGTATTGCGTTAATAAATTGTGTTTTGCACTTTGTTTTTAATTGTGGTGGAATCTATCGTGCTTGGTGACATTCAACAGAAAACTACTGTTTTTTCTTGGTTGCTGTTGGCTTGGTTGTTGTTTTTATATGTATCATCATTCATTACTGGTGTGCCTATCAATGTTATTAATACATATGATCTTAGCAAAAAAAGCTGCGAAGTGATTTATATATGTAAAGCATACGTGTCAAGCTCTTGGAACACATTGGTAGGACCCTTGTTAACCTGCAGTTGCAGAGGTCTAATAAATTATGGTGGGGATCTGGTATATATTTAAAAATACATATCAGTCCTAGACATATCCGTACGTTATGTAAGAATCCTACCCCAAATTACTTCCTTTTTTGTCATTATCAGTTTTGTCAATGTTTTCCAAATTCTAACAGTTTTTTTCCCTGCATAATTCATACCAGTGTTGATCATTATTCAATAGTACTGCTTCTGACAACTAATTACATTAGTGGATGAATATATGACAGGTGCACTATAATTTCCCTATCCATGAATGCATGCATACATCAGCCATTTTAAATAATGGGTCACAAATGTAGAGCTGTCTGTCAAGACTATAGTCGACTCACATTTTTTAAATTTATTTATTTAATTAATATCTTTTAACTGCTTCCATGAAAACATTTGGACTACATTTCATAAAAGAGTCAACAATTCAATGTTTACTTTGAAAAATAGAAGTCTTGATAATGCAATAAGATTTAAAATAAGTTTTCTTGTTGATACTTTTTTGTTAGTCTCATTAAAAAGTATCTGATGCACATCATCCACACATATACATGATTGTAGCAATTTGTTTAACTCATGCATTATTAATTTCATCTCCTTTACATTACATATTTTCATTGCTCTATGCTGATATCTGAGATTATTTTTTTTACTTCCAGAATGTTGCTCTTTCTTATCCTCAGCCACAGTATTCTACTCTACTTGGCATGTTTTCTAAGGTTTTAGGTGTTAAAATTATACATTTCCATTTCCTCTGTAAAGCTGATGTATTCTATATTACATTTATGCAAAGAACTCTGCAACGTTTGCCAATATCCTAGATAAATAATCGCATGATAAAGGATGAAGATATACAATCACTTCAATTATATAGACCACTGGGATGGTTTTGTTCAAAAGTGTTTCTATATGCATACAATGGAATCACACATTAAACTTCAGGAACATGAATTCTATCCTCAAATATTCTAAAAACAGATAAGAAAAGAATATTTTTTAAACTAAAAGATAACTCATGGACTCAGAAAAGTGTTACACTATAATGACTGCATAACTATGTTTAAATACATACAGAACCTATGGGAAAATTGCTTGCAGGAGCACACTGTTATGGTAAAGGCTATTTATGTCAGTGTTGTAACCGAAGTATGGTTTTTTAGCAGTATTTATATATGAATAAATCAGAAAATAATTTGCTTGTAGTTCTAATATTTTTTATGATAGAAGAACTTATTTTTCCCTTAACATAATGGCAAAAGAAGAATATAAAGAGCGACAACAGCATATAGGATTACTATTTAGGTATACCAATGTAAAGTACATTAAAATATGCAATAACTTCAGCCCGAATACAAGGGCTATGCAATCAAACTAACAATGCAATTGAGTGATAGCACATATGATATATTTTCTGTAGTGTAGTTAGCACAACTTGACCTATGGATATTTTTTCCCTCAAATCAAATATATACCATGGTTTGGATGTTTTTTTTTAAATGTTTTAATGTTTCAGATGCATCTACTGATACCTAAAGAACACTGAGTCAGAAGTTACTTACAGTTATACAACGACCCCCCGCCATTAATATTCCAAAACGTGCACGCTGATTGGTCAGCATGCATGTTGTAAATCAGACTTATACTAATGGAAAGAGGTCCGGTCACCCGGACTTTTTCCATTAGTATAAGTCCTTTTTTACACACTGTCTTGCTATGTTAAAAGAGTTTAACATAGCGAGACAGCTTTAAAAAAAGCAACGCAGAATCTCCGTACATCAGAACTGCCGCAGAATACCAGACAGCTGTGGAAGGGGAGCAAGGAGGCATTATACAATGCCATTATTTAAGAAAAGTAATTATTTTTTTTCTTAAATAATGTCATTGTATAATAGCAGTAACCCACTTCTGTGTGTGGGTAATGCTGGATTTACCCACGGTTGTCTTTGTTTGGCCACTCGTGCTTCGCCTTCGTGACCAAACCACACCAACCATGGGTAAATCCAGCATTAACCACACCCAGGCGTGGGTTATTGCTATATTATACAATTATAACTCATTTGTATTGAAAAATGAGCTCATTGATTTTACAGCCCAATCAATGTGCCCATTGGAAATCAAGGATATACTAAGGTTCACCTTCAAGATCAAACCATGCCAACCATGGGTAAATCCATACACAGTCATAGATATTGCTTAACTATTATTGAGAATATCATACATGCTAGTTACTATAACCAGAAAATGACACAGAAAGCCATTAGATGTAAAACATATGTAAATGGCTTACCATGACTATATTTTCTCTTCAGAATAAAAAGATGTCTAGCATGTAAAGCCATCTCTGATTCTATGTACTACTTGCAGCATTCATTTTGCTCACCTTGCAAAGCTGAATACCCCCAACATGAAGTCTATGCATCATCCATGAATGTGCCTCATGGTCAATATAAATACGTTTAAAACAATTATTATATTATTATCATTTTACAAAAAATGCTTATATCAATCAGAAATACAGTTTACAAGTACAGTAAAGCAACCATAGCAATTTCATTAATGTGGAAATAGGACCACAACTCTGCAATTGATCTCTATGCAACAAGATTTGATTTTTATATATCGACAGTGTAGGCTCAAGATATGTTGGCTCATTTCACACCTTGTGCCATCCATGATCTGTCACCCCTCTACACTTAGTTGAAGAGAAAGCAAAAAGTCTCCAAGGAGGAGGAGCACCAGGTCCTAACATAATACACTTTCACAGTGTCTGATCTGGTGCTCTTTCTGGGTCCTAACACTCTCATTCTCTAATGTTCCTCTATGAGAAATGTAAAATTAAAACAAAAATAAAATAAAATAAAACCGATTCTGCTCCCTACACATTGCACTTGAGTTATTGTCAGTTCAGGAGGATATAAAACATCCCATGATGCGTGTCAAAATGAATGGGGTGTCTTTATTTAAAACATTATCACAATATTCAGACAAGAAATCCCCAAAGCAATGAGAATGCAAGTTCCAAATAAATAACAACAAAATCCAACAATGTCCCCAATAGAAGGCAAATGCAGGTAAAGTATAAACAAATCACAATGAGATAACTCAAAAAATAATAACAGAAGTTTAATAAACTGACGTGAGTGCTTTCACAGTGTCATCAGACAACATTAAAATAAAGCCATCCATTCATATATAAAAAAGCAAAAACTCCTAGCCTATCATAATTGATAAAATTCCCTCCAAAAACATTAATTAAAACATAGCAAATTACGGCATACAACATTAAAGGAGCAAGCACCCATAAACTTAGAATATGCAATAAAAGCATCTCTGTCATGATGTAAACTGGACAGATATATGTAAATGCATCACTAAACACTTCATGATGAATCATAAAATGGTATATACAGACCATATATACATATACAACCATGTAAAAATATAATAAAAATGAATAAAGTTATTTTAATTTTCTAGATCTTAGCACAGGCTTGAGAGGGACACTCTGATTCAGACCAAGACCTCTGTGTGACCCTAGCCTTAGGATCCATTGTAATTCAATCTCTTCTGTTTTATTTATATCTCCCATCCTCATATTTGGCTCCACCACATGTAGAACTTGAAAAACAAATGTATGTTGGGTACCCACCTGAATAGTATGTTTAGACAAGGCACTACACTCCAAACCCTTCTTAGTACAATATAAGTGATCTCTCATCCTCTCTTTTAAATGTCAGTTTGTTTTTCCGACATAGAACTTGAAGCAGATAATACAATGTGCTTCATAAACCAGATTCATGGTATTACAGTCTGCCTTGGTCCATAACTGCCACAGGCGACAAGAGCCAGGATGCTAAAATATCTAGACTCATCCACATATTCACAAGATGCACAGGCACCACATCTCCGAGTGCCACCCCACTCAGAACTGATGTTATTTAACATCCTAGGGAAGCACAACTGCTCCTTCAGATTCTTTTTATTCCTATGTACAAACCTCGGTTCAGGGCCTACCAGTTCTGATATTTTATCATCCAACTGTAAAATGGACCAATTTTTTACGAAAGATGTTCTTAAATATATCCACGTCTTGTGTGTAGGAAAGCACCACAGGAATCTTATAAGATCTAGTATTATGTATACTAGGTACTATCACCCTATCAGAAAAGTAAGGACTAGCCTGTCCTTTTCTTTCATTCAGTGCTTTCTGTCTAGCCTTGGCAATTTTCCTCTGACTATACTCTCTGGTTTCAAATGCATTGCTTAGGGAGTCTGACTCAACTTGAAAATCATTCTCATCACAGGACAGTCAAGTTATTCTCATTGCCTGTCCTGTTACTACATTGGAAAACACATGTGAGGGATGCATACTGCCCCTATGAAGGAAGGTTGGATGATAGCAATCCTTCCTATGTACTTGAGTGCACCAACTCCCCTCCTTCTTAAAAACAGTGACATCTGAATAGTTAATAGATTGCATAGACTTACACATAGTAAATCTAAGAAAATCACTAGTCTTATTAAGATCATTAAAAAATGTCATCAATTCATACTCAGTACCATGCCAACTAATAAAAAGCTCATTGACAAAGCGGCGATAAAACATGATGTTGCATTCCCTCCCTTTCAAAATGTGCTGTTGCTCCCACTCAACCATGACAAGATTGGCATATGAGCTGGCACAACTCATGCCCATCACCAAACCTGAAATTTGCCAGTAACATTTCTTTTCAAATATAAACACATTGTTATCCAACACTAACTCGAGCCACATACATACAAAATCTACATGACTTATAGAGAATATACCAGATCTGAGCAAAACTTGTTTAACCATACAAATACCCTCCTGATTCAGAATACAAGTAAAAAGAGAGACAACATCAAGGGTCACCAATATATCTAAATTTGGTATTGTGCTGTCAGTAGTGGCCTTAAACAAATTGCATAGAATTGTTTAGTGTCTTTGAGAACCATAGGATATTCCTTAAGTACTTCCCTCAATTGTGAGTCCAAAAAGATGGAAATTGGTTCGGCAACCCAACCACCACCAGCTACAATCGGTCTGAAAGGAGGATGTATAGGGTCCTTGCATATTTTAGGCAGGCCATGAAGCTGGGGTATTAGGGGTACATCAACTTTACAGTATTCAAACAATTTCTGTGTTATCAGGCCCATACACAAACATTAATTTAAAGAGTTCAAAATACTAGTGTGCATTCCTGAAACAGCACTTACATCAATACTACTATAGGTAGTTATATCCTGCAACATATTTGAAATAGTTGCTTAATAGTAATCTGCATCTAGCACAACCACAGGGCCACCCTTGTCCGCTGGGTGAATGACATTATCTCTACTCAGTTGTAAATCCTTGAGTGTCTGTCACTCAGCTCTAGTTAAATTGCTGTCAAATTTACCTATACTCATTGTGTCAAGCTTACTATATACATCCTTCTCACAGGCATGTAAAATAAACTTCCACACTATGCGGTAAAATAGGTACAAATACACTGGGCTTATGAAACATAGGTTTAGAAGACATCATTTCATTACCAAACATTGCTCTTAGAGCTACATTGCATACAAACAATCGCAGTTCAAACATTGATTCAAGTCAGTTTTAATTGAAGGTATAAAACCTAAGCCCCTCATTAATAAAGAGCATTCAGCAGGTTTCAGTACATACCATGAGGTATTCCCTATTAGTCCATTTGGTTCAGACTTGACATCTTCTTGAGAGTCCGAGTTTGGCTAGTGCCCGGTGGATCTTTCCTTTGCGGTCCACCCCTTAAGCCTTTGTGGCCCACTGACCCTGCTCTGCGATGGCAAAATGGTAAGATGTGCTCAGAAAAAAACTGATCTTTAACTGTAGAGATAATATTACACTGTACTATTGGTATGGCTTTAGAGACAAGTGCAACTTTCTCCAAAGCAGAAACTAGAGGTGGTTCCATGGGAGGAGTAGAGAATACCGTATTGGTTATTTCCAGAGACAAGATAGTTCCTGGTTGAGTCGCATTGGTAGCTGGTGTGATTCCCACATCAGGATTGGTTACTTCCATCAGATATGCTGGCTGATTGGTCGAAGTCACTGCAGATTGCTCACAGACCCTAGGCCAAGTAAGTACATGCTGGTGTTGAAAATCGTGGACATCCCTGGCTAACTTCTTTTTCTTTTGGGAAATCAGCCTTCTCGCATAAGAATTAACCTTGTCCACCAGCTCATTCAAATAAAGGTCCACACTATCAGGTACAAAATCAAGTAATGAAAGGGAGAGAAAGAGAGAAAATTAAATAAATTATATATATGAATTGGTATGGTAAAGAGGATGTCCTTAGGTATGTAAAAGCACTAACAGTGTTGATACTACAAGCAGCTTAAAAAGCAAGTACAAGTAGATGGAACACTGGTGCTAAGTCCACTACAGAGAATGTGAAACAGATAGGGATAAAGGAAGGAGATGTTTAGAAATTGGTACAAAATACACATATGAAAATAGCAGCTTTATCATCATGCAATAAGAAATAATTATTAAAGAAAACTAGACAGGTCTTCTCTTAAAGAAAAGTGAGTGGTTTACTCTTAAGTGACATTAAGAACCCATACTTAAAGGCATTTTATTTAATTGCTGAATTCTGGGCCCATGGAGAGAAATTTATGGAAAAATTATAAAAAATAATTTAAATATAGTGTTGTAAATATGGATCTGTATGTGGTTTCTAAGTGTTATGGTATTAATAAGTGGTGCTTAATAAAAAACAAAAGGACATAAGAAGTGTAAATAATAAGTTTGTTTCACTGACCCAGAATCATAAGTAGGTGTGGTAAGAACAAAAACAATAGCTTAGAAGACAGTTTGGCCCTGAAGTTGAATGAGATGAGACAGAATATTGTATGTGTCTGACATGCCAACACGAGACCAAGGAAATAAAATGACACCTGTTCAGTTACTAAACTAACACAGGTAGCCTAGATATATGTTATTTTAGACTTTTTGATCCAAAACATAGCAGGTATTAGTTTATAAATATGCTAGGTAAGCAGTAATACTAGGTAAATACTCAACATTACCTTTTGTGGAGCTTGTAGTATCCACATTAGTCAATGCTGTAATCCAGTCTTTGTCAATCTTTTAGCAACATTTGGATTACCAGTCACATTCTGATAATTGTCCACCTTTCAACAGATTTCATTTTAAACTGTTATGTGAAATACAGAGAATGGTACACAGATGCTAACTCCATTATCACCACAGGTAAATGGCACAGTGAAAGTACTTTGTGAGCACCCTAAAAAATCTGTAAGATTGCCACTGAGAACGGAATATCATGGAAGGCACAGATGAATACTGTATTGAGATATTAGAAATGTTCCACTCATCCAGCTCATCCTGTCTTATGCTGAGGAGGAAAGCAATCATTTCCAGAGCCTGGTAGAAACGAAGATGAAGTCACAGCAAAATCAGGCGTCTCATTTACTTCATGCATACCTCCCATAAATGGTTGCACTGAACAAATACACCAGATCTATCACTTTGAACCATAGCAGCAATAAAAGATGTTTAGTTATAGTGCACTCTGTTTTCAGGTACACTGACTCATCACTTGCAAGGTTTGACAAGGGTAGGGTTACAGTAAATTGTCTAAGTTGTCTCTCAGAGACTAGACTATCTGACATTATAAAGACCCTAATGACACTAATTGTTGACAGATGTGACTATGATATGATAGTGATTCATGTGTCAGTGAATGATCTGAGATGTAAAATATTGAGGGATATGCAGATAGACATGTCAGGACTTTCTGGGTATGTCACAAATGCAAGTAAGAAATTAGTATTGTGAGGATTACTTCCTTACCATGAATTATGGCAAGAATTAAAGAAAAGAGGTAATATCATTCCAGGGGGGATGTGTATGTGTCAGCACAAAATGAGATGCTCAGTTGTCCAGCGTATTTCCTGAAGTTCTAGTTTCATGGCTTTTGCATACTGCCTAAAGCCTTTGCTACCTCATATTGTCTTTTTAGGCAGACTTCATTTGATAGACTTTCCAGCATAACTGACATATCAGTCCCAAAATCTGACCATATTAAGATGTGTCTTCTTAATGCCAGAAGTCTAAATAATGAATTGCCTGATGTTGAGGCACCACTACATTTAGTAAACATCCATGTTTCTGGAATTACTAAAACTTGTTTTAAAAGTGAAGTGAGCACTCTGCCTATACCACAGATTTGTACTTTTCATGCCTTCAGATCTAGCGGCAGCTGCAGTGGACTCTTTTTATTTTCAGTGAAAATATTACCTCAAGGCAGATCCCTAGGGACTCACAAACTGAACAAATTGAGCAACAGATCACTGTAGGTAGCATTAATTATCAGGTACTACCTTGTTGCAGACCATTGTGTTTGTCCTCTGATGACTATGAAATGCTCCTTAATGTTCTAAATGGTCTCCCTATTTGAAAAAAATCTCCCTTTTTTGATGACTTTAATTACCATTTAATAAACTGAGCCACCTTTACCTCCAGTGTAAGATATTCCAAAAACTAAAAATTCCTAGATGTACCAAGCAAGTTTAATAAAGTAATGTCCTATGTACATTATTGCTGGTCTACTATTTTCTCAAAGGAAATATGGCCTTAATTATTCATTAAAAGTAAAATTAAAATCCATTAGCCTAAGCACACAAGTGCAAATTTCCTAAAATGATCTGAAGTACCACCACCCATTTGCAGTTGAAGAATTAGCAAAAATTGTGGCTATTTGAGTTTGTTATCCTGTGAATCTACACTGAGCACAAGAGGAAGATAGACTTTGCTGAAAGATGAATCAAGAAGAAAGAATTTTGCACAGGAACTTCAACCTCATAAATTATAAAAAACACTCAACTAAGCAGTTCATAGGTTCATAGGTTCATAGGTAGGTACTAGGCTATCAGCCCTGGGGCCTATACAAGCCCAGCAAAAAAGGTACCCTGGCTTTTGCCACCCAAGAAAATTATTTTCCTGTGCCACTGTTGAGCAAAGCCACAGAAGTGATCCCTGGGGTGAATTTCCTATTTCCCATCCAATCATCAAGATTTTTCTTGAAAAGTGCTAATGAGGAGCTTTGTTTGATATAGATAGGTACATTCCCATTTGCCTCAAGTGGATCTGTTTTTCTACATGGCAATGCAAACTGTACCTCAAATTTCAAGTCTTCAGATATATCTGTTACTTGAATTTATTATAGCTTTGAATACAGGCATGTCTGAGAATGTTGCATAATTTTTATTAAAACTGGCTGTGCCCTATCATTTATATTTCAAACCAATAAACTACTATACCCATCTGTGCAATGACTACACCACCAACATCTAATTACATTATCACCGGTGCCTCAAAATCTCTAGTGACAAAATAAACCTACTAAACTACAGATATCTTTTCTATATTCAGGTCATCAGACATGATAATACAGAAACTGGTAGCAGGATATATTAGTTTATTCATTAAAAATAAATGTAAACTGATGGGTAGACTTTGTTTATTATTTTACTTGGTCTCAGTGTGGTTATCCTGGAGGAAGTAACAATGATTTTGAACAAATGACTGCAAGATAAAAGTACAAAGCTAAGTCACTCTTTAAAAATGTCTCCAAGAGAAGGTATATATATATATATATATATATATATATATATATATATATATATATATATATATATATATATATAAAATAGAAAGATAAAGATATATATATGATAGAAAGTGTAACACTCAATAACAGAAAACAAGAAAGGTTCAGAGCTCAAGTACATAGATAATGAAAAATACGTCCACAGAGATTTTTAGACTGCCAGTATAGGAAATAGACTGTGACAGCAGATTCTGTTGCTGACATGGATTACTGCGTATAAAGAAAGAGCATTTTAGCAGGGAATGAAATAGTAAATCTTCAGATGCACCTATTTTCTTAACAAATTACTCTTAAGAATCTGAAGGAATGCTACATCTCATTCTTTGCTAGGTTTGAGTTTGGTGTTACTAAAATGATACATTCCACTTATCTGTCATTCTGTCTGTTCATAAGAACTAGATAATTATTGCTACTGAATGCTTTATTGAACAATACCATATTTAAATACCATATTATCACAGGTTACTAATCACTGCAGATTGCTATTGTCAATGCAGTTAGGAATAAATGCATGGAGTGATCTATGTCCTACATCATCACCAGTTTAAATACCTGCTGCTCCTTTTGTTTGGTTTCATGGCTGGAAAATCTTTTACTAGTGCTGTAACTGACAGTTTGTAGCCACATTTTGCTGTGTCACAGACTAGCTAACACCAGAGGGGCCTTAGGGAACATGACAGGAGGAGGTGCCTCTTCATACTGAGCCCCTCTCTAATTTATTTGCTAATAATATGTTGTGTGAAAAAGGGTGGTTGAAAAGGATGCAAGGGTTTTTAACACATTTTCTGTCAAATCAGGCTTACTACATCTGTCATTTGCCTTCTCTAGCTATCATCTGGCTCTGCCTGCATACCCATGATTCCTTACAAGTGATCTGCTTATTTTACCCAGAGATTCATCCTACTCAACACATGTTTTTTCTTAACATTTTCAACTGGTTATAGCACCAGAATCTGTGTATAGCACCAGGAACTCCTTTACTTCAAGTCTCATCTGAATACCTCTCATTGCACATCACAAGTATAGAAGGTAGTCAGAAATATATTCAGTTAGAGATGTGCCCACCTAAACACTGCCTCCATTATCTGCCTTTCTTCCCTTTTAATATGATATTTAGGACCACTAGTAAGTTTATTATTCATGCACTAATCCATACTGTCCCTTACTGTGTCTCCAAGGCATCCAGTTAGCCCCAGAGGGCACAGAGGAGAGGGCGCCATAAAAGTGGGCTTCCTTATATTTTCACCCTGAATCACCCCTCTGCCATTTCAGCTTTTCTCTCAACACATAGGCTAGTAGTGTACTCCTACCTATAAAAGCTTCACTAGAATATACCACTGCTTGCTGCAGGTAGACTGGCTAACAGTGTTGTACAAGTATAGAACTCACAGATGCTCCTCAGTCTATACGATACCCTTCCTCATTTTTACATCTTGTCTTCAAGGTGAACCACAGAGCTAACCCATCTTGAGCATTCCTTTTCTCTTTGTCTAGTTAACAACCCATACAGCTACAGCTGCTGTTATCATATCCCTATCATAAATTCAGCCCCTGATGTTATCATCCCAGATAAGATGGCCTAGAATTATGACCAGAGTTCTTAAACTAGCCTAAGATACATTAGCACAGTTAAATATAACTGAAATGCTCATATATCCAGAAATCTTTGCTCTTAAGTGTAAAACCAAAATGTCAGGCACATCAATACATTCACTTAATATGCAAATCTCTCTCTCTCTCTGTATATATATATATATATATATATATATATATATATATATATATATATATACATATACAGCATCAAACTGGTATAGAGTGATGAAGCCCTGATTAGTGAGCCCTGAGCAGTGTGTGACTAAAGCAATCTAATAGGAGGGCACATATATGTGAAGGTACGCACGGAGTCGCTTGGGGCAGATGCATATACAGAAACTATCAGCCACACAAGACAGGAGTTTAGTACATGGAAGATGAGGCCCATGTGGACACAGGATAGTCTATTCACCAATACCCAGGGAACAAATGAGTCTATAATATAATACCTTAGACAGGGAACAAAAGTGCGTCAGAACTCATATTCTATTTAATGTGAATGGGTCTAACCCCTGGCCCTGCTGATTGAATGAATGAATTATCCAGGTTAACTGGGTACAGGGAAGGGAGTTTTATTATGCTTGTGTGGAGAAGCAGAAAAAAAAAGAAATACATAATATATATTTATAAATAAATATATAAATGTATATATATATATATATATATATATATATATATATATATATATATATATATATGGGTTCACTATATATGCTTGAAAAGCCATAATCTCAACGTCCAGAATCCCAAGCCAACAACACTGAAAGACCCCAAGCATGACATTTCATATTACCGACTCCCATAACACCGAAGATAGTATTAAGTCCACGCATTTCATGTAGGTTCATAGCAGTAAGTAAGGAACATTCATATAGTGCAGTTACTTATCAATGAGACAGTCTTTTGCAATGATAGATGGAGTGACAAATACTTAAATATTCTTAGCATACTGGTGTTATGCCTTATGTGCCATCGGAGGCATACCTAAGTTAAACATGATGTATTCCAAATTAAAGAAATATTGAACGCTAGCTTATAGTTTCAATTGATTGTATTTTTATGTAATTGTGATCTACATTACGTTTGCAATGTCATGAAAGGAAATTCTTTTACCTTAGGTACAGCATACACATTACAGAATATAAGGTGGACTGCAACACTACGTATGTGTACAATGGCTGATGTTACAGACATGGCTGAAGAATGCTATGACGCTCCAGGAAACCTGGGACAACTATATCCAAGACTAACATCGCAAAATTCTAAAGATATTCTTATTATTGAAGGCTACATTTACCATCTTGAAAGGAAAAGTAGTAACAGATGGTATTGGTGATGCAAATGGAAACGTAGTCATATTTGCAAAGGAAGAACAGTTACAGAATCCCTATCTGAAGGTGAGGAACTGATAAAATCTATGCCGCACAACCATGGTGGTGATCCCTGTGAAGTGGAAAGGTACAAAGTGTGTGGTTCATTAAGAGAAAAAGCTGCTATGTCCAGGGACACACCATGCTTCTTAGTAGATGATGCTGTAGCGTCAACATCATTAAGTGTAGTACCTAGTCTACCAAACAGAAAAGCAATATTACAGCAGATACGGTGCGTAAGGTGTAAGAGCACTCTTGCAGGACATATACCACACTTAAGTCTTGAAACACTAGATATAAGCCTATTCCCATTGCAAACAGGTGAATTTCTTCATAAAAAGGCAGAGGAAATAGCGTCTGGAACACATGTTGTGGTCTTTAGTACACAAAATATTTGGCATAAAGTACAACAGCTTGGAATGGGTTCTTTGTATAATGGATGGTCACACGTTTCAACTAGCTGTGAAGTCACTCGTAGCTCTAGCCTTTTTACAGGAGTCAGAGTTTATTTCTACATTCCAGATACTGAAGGACTCTTTTACAGAAGAAGGCAGGGAAGTACTATGATACTTTTCAGACTGGTATGTTTTGGGCCGTGTACATAAGTTCACTACCAGATCAACAACTATTACCAGGTTTCCCCCATTATTTCCTATTGAATTCTGGAATGTATCGGAATTGAACAGACTGTTTTTGCCATGAATGCAGAACTCTGTGGAAGTGTGGCATCAACGTTTAAAGTGTTTACTCGGTAATAGGTCCACTGATCTATCAGTCCTAATGTCATGCCTAACGAGTGAGCAGAATCATGTGGATGGCTTATGTGAATGACTAGCTGCAGGATGTCCACCATCTCCAAAATGTAGGCAGATCATTGATAGGCAGGAAAAGTTTCAAAGACTGCTTGATAGATGGCATGAGTATTCCTCTGCTGATTTTGTGAAATGTATAGCCCAACTGATAAAAATGTGATGCAATATCTGAAGACCGCTATGTTTGATGAGCCATTGTACCAGAAGTATGTGTCTTAGTTATTATTTGAAAGTCATGTGGAGCACAGAGGAGATGTTTGTTTGCACTAAACTACAGTATTTTATGGAGAAGGGGACACAAATTTTCATAATTTATTATACAAAAATAGTTTTGGATTACTGGTCGTCACGGGCTAAGGTTTCTCTAGTACAACATCCGTTTCATGTTTGCTGATTCATTTTGTTTCTGGTGTTGGTGTGTGTATGTCAGCAAATGTTATAGCTGTTGGATAGGGATTTTCAGTATTATGAAATATCGATGTTATGGGCATTGGTAATTTGAAAAGCCATGCTTGTGGTCTTTCGGTGTTGTTGGTTCGGGATTCTGGTCGTCAAGATTATGGGTTTTTGAGCATATGTAGTGAACCCATATGTGTGTATATATATATATACATATATATATATATATATATATATATATATATATATATATATATATATATATATACATATATATATATATATATATATATATATCTATATATATATATATATATATATATGTGTGTGTGTAGCACCCACTGTCACCCTACAAATATATAAAAGAAATATATACATACATGTAGCTAGATAGCACCCACTGTGAACCTTCATTCCTTTTGACACTGAATTGGTGCACTCTTATTTTGTTCTGCCACTTTACTTGGGTGATACAACCAGACCAATGGGCTTACAGTTGAACAAAGAAGCAGCAAAAATAGAAACCATTTTAGTCTTATCTTTAGCAGCTCGACTATCTACAGAATAGCTCCCTTGTTTATACCAAAAAGATGGGCTTCGTTGGAACGAATGTATAATTGTATGACTTCGAAATAACTTACTTCTCTAAACAATTAGAAAGGAATTGCAGTCACAAGGGACTGCAATCACCCTAATAAATATTTGCTCTTTTAGCATATGAATGGATTTTGAAACGTTAGATTATCGAAGGGCCAGGCCTAACAGGAAAGAAATATCATAGCTAGACAATGTAAGTGAATTTAGAACATGCTTTATTTCTAACAAATTATTAAGCACAGCATACCTATTTAGTTGAATTTAACAATGCAACACCTTACATGATTGCGTGCTGTGTAGTATATTTGCATTTCCTGACTTTAGAGGGTTACCTACTATACAAATAAAATAGTATTAGCTGGATCAAGCTAGAATACTCCATCATGCTGTATAGACTGTGTATGGTATATACCAGTTAGGTCTATTTATGTCTTATTATTCAAAGTTATCTTTATCTTCTTATTTATGTTCTTTTAAATCATCAAGCAAGAAGGATGCCAGCAATGGTGGTTGATCACTGATGCCTGATGACCAGACTGGTTAGTTTCAGCTCTGCACCTCATATCCTTACCATTTACAGACACTTCATATAACCACACTGTGGGATTCATGGAATCTGAAAAGAATGCTCAGTAGCTCCATATCTTTTGCAGAATATTTTGCATTAGGCTGGCAATGTACTGCATTTCAACCTGGAAATACTTTGTGCTGGGTTATCTGTTTATAAAACATTATTCTACATTAACTATATCACCCATCCTTTTGGCAATCCATAGGAGAAAAAAAAAATCTTAAAATGATGCCTGCAAGTTGGAACAATTTTACCTCTGACCTCAGAATTTTTACTTACTACAGAGAGCTCAGGCTGCACAATTGCTTAGAAGCCACATACAAACATACCTGATTTACAAATAAAGGTTTATCTTTCTCCTCCATAGTTATAAATTGTCTTGCCATAAATATTGACAAAAATGATGACTGATTAGTGTGGCAACAGTCTCAGGGCAGTACAGAATAGCCGGTCAATAATGGTAGCTGCATCATTATTATATCTTTCTGCCATGCCAGTCTCTTTAGTCTCAAAATCAAATTACATACTAAAATAAGTCTGAACTGATATTACAAACCATTGAATGTCTTAGTCGTTTGTTTTGCAAACCTTATCACATATCTCAGTATTTGGCTGTTTTTTCTCAAAAACATTTCATTTCTGAATAGCTATTTCATCAGGCTATACTTTCTCAAGAAACTTACACAGCACAGGGTTTTAAGTCTTATTGATTTCTTAGTTCAAAATCCCATAATAATGTATTAGACAAATCTATTTCCAAAGAATTTTCAGTTTATCTACAAAAAGTTAAACATTGGTGGTTAACGTGCTTTGAGTAGTAGCAGTTCTTTTCAGCTAACTTCAATATTTTGATGACAGGTTTTTCTGCTAAAAACTATCATAAGAGGTGTTTATTCTTCACAATAGGTTCTCCTAAATATGTCCTAGGATTGTATATAAACATTTTTATGAAATTTAGATTTTCTTTCCTGTCAAAATTACATTGCATAATTTTCTTCTCATCACTGGACTTCAGATTGAGCTTCTCTAAAGCTAACCATCAAGAAACATCTCTCATAAAGGAACTACAGTCCTTACTTTCTAACATTCAGGACTTGTCAGTGAAAATTGACAAAATGGACCTAAAACTAGACAACTTTAAGGAGAAATGCTCCAAATAAATAGAAATTTTACATGAGGGTCTTCAGCAACAGAAAACATAAATCTCTGGAATTGAACAAGCACTTAATGATATGGATAGCAGACTACAAGAAGGAGAAAACATATACTTTTTTATTAAAACAAAATACCTTACTTCAATCAAAAGTGGATGACTTAGAAAACAGGCTATATAGAAACAATATTAGAATTTTTGGTTTACCAGATAAGACTGAAGGTAACAACTTGGCAAACTTTTAACCTCTTGGCTGCATGAAGGCCTTGACTTCCCTGAAGCTCTATCTTACTATATTGAAAGAGCTCACTGATTACTGTCATCTAAAACTAGTAAGAACAATTCAACTAAATATGTGATTGTGTGATTTATTTCTTCACATGACAAATAAATGATCCTCAAAACATCTTAGGCTAAGGGTCCCATTAAAACAAAAAATAACATTATTCATTTTAACAATGACTACTTTCCAATGATTATAGCTAAAAGAAAACTTGTTTTCCCTTAATTAAAGAACTAAATAAATGTCAAATAAAAACCCACTTGTTGTTCCCAGCCAGACTGAAAATGTTCCTACAAGATGGTCCAGAAACATTTAAAGACTTGGATGGTGCTTTCGCATTTATTAAAACAAATAAAATTATTGACAAAATTGAAGAAATGGAATGGGCTAATGCAAGTTTGAAAAGAACAGCTGAAAATGGTTCATGGAAAACCTCTGGAAAAAAAAAGAAGCTGTAAAAATGAACAATTATTGAATTACTGCTGCCTCTTTTATATGGAATTTAATTTATTTTAAAACTCAGGAGAGTAACTTATGATATTGTACTGTTAAATATAAAATAATACTCTGCACGAGGAAAAATGAATAATATATAAAAAAGGGAAAGTTAGTGTTATTTATTGAAAGGCTTGCTTTTTATTTCTGATTATTTTTTGGTTCATTTTATATCTGGATTGCTGATTTATGTGTATTTATATGTGGTTTGATGCTCAATCCAGTTATCTTTATGGCCAACTGTTATTGGGTATGTTTTAACAGTTCGGTAACTCTGGGCTTTCTCCAAGCTTTGTATAACAGCACAAGCCACTCCGATATTTAAAACTGTTTAAAACACTTACTGTTTCTCGCTAAAGCTACTGTGTTTCTTTTTCTCTTCATTTTATGCTCAAGAAACCTTGTCTCAAGCCATTGGGAGACTGGATTGCTTATCTATGTATTATCATCATGCAGTTTGATGCATCGTGAACTCTGAACTATGCTCCAATGTGACATCAGCAGGAAAGAATGCTACAATGCCGCTAGAAGCTCCAAAAGGATTCATAACTCATAAATGGTCTTGAACATCTTCAACAGATGCAGTAACTGTCTTTTTACTGTATTATAATCACTCATTGAACTGCCTGATGCATGGTCTTGTTTTTTGGTGTCGTACTACCTCTCAGCTTGCCTTGCAGCATTTAAAACACCCTGTAGGTGTTTCATGACATCTTTTCTGCTTCCTGTTGATTTCACCATTTAGTATAACAGTCTGGTGGTGTCCTTTATATGATATCTCAAATACTCATTCTTGAAATATTGTTTTTACCAGATTACTAAAGGTAGCAATATGTGTTTGGCTACTAATGTTGTACTTACCTCTGGCTTTCGCATTTGTTTATCTTTCAGCTTAACAATGTAACACTAACTGAGGGTTACATTGATGTTTTTTGATGAGTCTGTCAATCTTTAACCACAACAGATTATATTATTTCTGTGTAAATATTTTCTTAGAAAGTAATGACATTTTTGTTATTTCAAACATTGTTTTACCTGCTGCTGAATTGTCTTATTTGTAGTATTTTAGAACCAAGCAGAGCTTTGAATCCTGTAGCAGCAGCTATTTGGTAGTGCTGTTTGCTCCTAACATATCAGCCCAGCAGAACTCAATCACAGATTTATGTATATCACAGAAATACCATCCACTGGCTTGCTGAATGCATATTGCTTGCAGTATCATAGAATGGCCTGCGCTTCCTTAGCTCAAAGTACCTGCTATTAGTTTGTTTGGTGTTGTACTTACTCTGTAGTCCACTGCCTAACTATATTTGCTGGCTTGTTAAACCAGTGCTTAATTGTACCTGTTGCAAGGTTTGCAAAGGTTATGCATACTTGATGATTGTTTATGCTATGTTTATTCTAGTCCATCTTTTCTCCTATAGTGTTTATCTTCTCTTCCATTAACTTTCAGCCCTCCCTCATCATCCTTTTTTTTGCTTCTCTTTACTCTTCTACACCATTCCTTTCTTGCTTCTGTCTCTTCATGCTACCAATTTATCATATACCTTTGGTGCTTTCTCACATTTAACCCCTTAATTTTTCCCTTTTTCTAGGATTTACACCAGCTTATACACAGTGTGGATTGCTGCTCTAACCAACCTGATATCTAAATTGTTGCTTATTTATTAATAAGTGTTTTTATAACATCTTCAGGCTACAGTTTTATTTACTATTAACTTCAATTTATTCTCGTTACTTTGGCAATATGCTACGTGTGGTATCTTTATTGACATACCTTATACCTGATTAATATTCACATATGTGAACTTGATTTAAGAAGTTATTAAATGCTTTGTATATGACGGGAATGGAAAGTCAAAAGATATTATAGGTATGTTGGTTTGTTTTATGCCTAATGATTTATCTCACCCATGCATATGCACACTTTATCATTATTCATATTTAAAAAGTTATATACACTTGATTTATGCATATATATATATATATATATATATATATATATATATATATATATATATATATAATGTGTATATAATACATATATACATATAATGAACAGAGAGATTAGATGAAAAAAATAAGGAAAATAGTGTGTGGAAAAGAAGAAAAGACTTAAGTAAATATATAAAGTGTTACCAGTCATGAATAGAATATATATCTATTCTTTTGTATTAATAATTTATTAAAATGCAAAGTCTTCTAATAGAAGTATTGAGAAGGTTATCTCATGATATAGCTTAGATCCGCAGTGGTGGTGCTGCGGTAGTGTTGTCGCCTCACAGTAAGACGCTGCCTGGTTCGATTCTCAGCTAGAGCATCTTCTGCGTGGAGACATGCGTGAATGGGTGTACCTTCATTGAAAATCAACTACCAATCATTAGCAGACCAGAGTTCCGCTGAGGCGACCCCTAACCGGCAGAAGCCGAAAGATACAAACAAAGTATGTTTAAGAATATATTGGTCAAATGTAACCATTGACCTAGGTTTTATAGCTTTTCTAATTTATAATTATTATCTGATAGTTCTTTCTTGATTGATATGCATTATTGAGTTTGCTTTGCCTACTGATATGCTATTACTACACTGTTTACTGAGTGTATTTAATATTTTTGATTGCAATGCAAAATGATTCAATTTATGAAATCCTTGTTCTTTAAATATTTTGATGAAAACACTAAGTGAGACATGTACACTTAAACTGAGTTCTTTTCTGGTGGCTTAGTTTACTATAAAAATTGATGAGAACTTTTTTGTAATTCCATTTATAAAAATACAATCAGAGATAATAGTCATGTTGGCAGTAGATGATTAGCTGTTGCTATTTGGCAGATAGTTAATTTGGGTAGTAAATGCTACTCAAATTAGGAGTTTTTAACTCCAGAAAGGGTTTGGGTAAATTTAATTCTTTACATTTACATGCCCAGTGTTTATTACAACCTTTATAGATGTTCATTATATCTTTGTATTTAAAAACATTACTGTTGGTCAGCATTTGCTTTATTGTTTCCTATTAATTATATGGTATTTGATGGAGTTCCTCGTATTTTTTTTCACATAAAATATTAATGGTCAGCTTATACCCAATTCATATAAATAACCATGCATGTTTCTTTTAAAAGGCATCTCAATTAATATTAATGATTTAAATAACCCTTGCAAGAGGGGCAGTTTATTTAAATACCTTAAACTACATGAATCACATTTATTTTATTTTTTTGCAAGAAACATATTTAATATCCAAAGATATAACCAAACTTAATACTAAGTCTTATAATGTAATATCAAGTTCAGAACATTCTCAAAAGAAAAGAGGAGTAGCTATATTATGGAGCAATACAATACTTCTCCCTAAGATAATATGTCTATAAAGATGATAAAGGAATGTTTTTCTCTGTCACAATTGAAATGAGCAAAACATATTTATACTTATAAATATTTATTGCCTACCAGGAATTGGGATGAATACAGTTAAACTACATTTAAACCAGATTATCCATTTATCTAAAGGCAGCATTATAATATCAGGGGACTTTAACTGTATATTAAATGATAATGACACTAATAAATACTAAGGGTATGCATCAGCTAAACTGTTAAAAGATTTTATTGACATATCTTTTGAAAGATATCAATAATTTTTCTAAACAAAACTCATTCTTTACCTTCTACTCTCATAGATATAATACTCATTCTACAATAGACAGATTTTTTTATCTCTAAAGAACTAATAGCCTATCTAAAACAAAGGTAATCTCTTGTCCCTTAAGAGATCATAACTGTATAACCTTTGAGTTATTAATTAACACAACTTATAATATTCAAATTAAATGAATCCCTGCATACATTACAAAATTAAAAGACTTTAAAAATTCCTTTCATCAGAAATTAAAACAAAGAGTTAGAAGGTCACACTGAAAAAAACAATCAGAAAAAACTAAATGAAAACTCCAGCCAAGCTAGAACTTCCAATGAGTGACCTCCCAAACCTCCTGTAACAGAGGCACATGGGATATATGCAAATGACCCTTATGAACATCAGGTGTTTCAGCTATATGGCGATTCTAATTGCCCATGACTTTTACATTTGAAGTCATTTTAATGGACAATTTCAGGCCAATAAAGCCAAACTCCACTAGCTATGGGGCTACCTTACTCTCCCTTCTTCACTTACTTCCTTACTGCTATCTAATTCTCTTCCCTGACTTTCTCTTTGAATATACCATAAGTCTTTTTTTCCCTAACTTTATATTGCAATTCCTATTCATATTCGACTAATATACCTTTAATTTCTCTACATATTAAATGATTGTCATATATCTTGCATTGATTTTCAACCGTTTTTAAATTATGTCCTATTTGTTATAATTATTTAATTATTTAAACTGTCTTTGTTTTGTTTTATTTTTGAAGATTCTAAAATTATTGTTCTTAACATGTTTTGTAATAATTTGGAGCTTTTCTCTCAGTGCCTTGACTGAAAATGGGCTTCTACCCAATCAAACTTTCCTGGTAATCAAATGCCAATAAATAAATAAATAAAGTCCACAGATTGTACATTCTCTCTTTGATAATGTGCTTACATTTGTTCATCATTTTGTCACTTTTGTGTTTTTTAAATGCGTTTCTGAGTAGTATCCTACATTCCTACTAGAAGTGGAAAGAGTTATGTGCTATTTGATACTCATATTTTATACTAGTTAGATGTCCTGATTGGTATCTCGAGATACCTACATTTCAAGGTCCTTTGTTCCTAATTTCAGTGTATGTTGAGAAGTATGCTGCTACATATATATAAACATAGACACACACACACACACACACACACACACACACACACACACACACACACACACACACACACACACACACACACACACACACACACACATATTTATATAGATAGATAGATAGATATCCATCCATCCAAAACCCTGTTTCTCATTTTTGAAAAGCCACTGTTCATACATATGGGTGGCTAATCAAATGTGCTCCTGTCATTTACTCGATCTTCATAATAAATATTTTTCCATGTTCAGCTCTGTTTGTCTTGCATGTCATCCCTGCATAAACTTTTGAATACAAATTACTACACATGAACACTTTATCCATAAGGGTTTTCATTAGACAGCATTTTCCTTCTGATTGTTTAGCTTTTCAATTTTCTAATTAGCAGATTACTGAAATCACTGTCAGAGTTATCTTTTTGTAATCAGACTGCTATAGTTTCCTTATACAGTAAGATAGCTTGCAAACCAGTAGTTAAGACCAGGAATGGAAACGTTTTGCTATCCATTCTTTTAGAGGTACTGTTTCCCTATTAGATGTTGCTTCTTAACATGCTGAAGCTGAGTGATTATCAGTCTTCTGACATAATAGTGAGTTTATAAAAGTAAAGCTGCGAAAGGTTAATTCATAGGTAGAAACAGAATGATCATGAAGAAGAGGCTAGAAGAACAAACTAAAACCATCACAAAGTGAAGTATGTAAGCAGATTAAAATTAACAATTATATAGCTACTTACAGTGACTCTGGTGGACTATTAAAGACGCATACCATGTAGATACTGGAATAAGGGAATGAATCAGTCCACCTACTCCTGTCACAGCTTAACAACACATTTTAATTCCATATCCCTTTCCCTGTCATCTTGATCAGGAAGAGAAAACTTGTTTGACTTATTAATTGGTGAGGTTGGGGTCTGGCATAATGGTTACAGTGTTCACCCGGCAAACAAGAAGTACAGGGTGTGATTCTCAATGAGTCAAATTAGCTACACATAAAGTTACTCACAAGTGCAGCTAGAGGATTTTGGTGAGAATGTAAAAAAGTAGGGTGCACCAAGGATAGAGCCTTGTGGTACACTGGTGGTGACTGAGAGCTAGGGAGAGAGGGCGGAGTGCCATTTTTACTGGCTGATACCTATTGGAGAGACAGCTTTTGAAACATAGAAGGATAGGCTCTGAGAGACCTAATGAGGGCATTTGCAGTAGAACTTTGCTGTGATTCACTGTGTTGAAGGCTTTAGGCAGGTCTAGAATTAGGAGGAGGCAAATGTGCAGTCATCTCTTACTTTACTGACAGTATCTATAAATTACTGTGTTAGTATTATTGCAGGGATGTAAACCATGTTGTGTGTGGGACAGGAGTTCTTTCTACAGGAGATAGTTAAGCAATTAAATTTGAAGACATTTTTCAAGTAATTTGGAGAGGTAGAATAAGAGTGCTGTAGGTCTAAAGTTATTGATGTTTGTTGAACTTCCTTCTTTGATTAGAATGATAATGTGTGTTTTATTTCCAGACAGAGAGAACATGGGATTTCCTGGAATGACCTGTTTATAAAATCTGAGACAAGGTAGGAAATGCTATAGGCTACTATTTTAAGGTACTCACTTGGAAGGTCATCAGCTAAAGTTGAGCATGGTTTGAACTTGTTTAAGAGTAGTTTTATATAGGTTGTGGGCACAGGTTTAAAGGTGAAAGTGCATGTGGTGATCTCTGGCTCTAGGGCAGGGTTAGGAGTAGATGAGAAGGAATACTTGGTTTGACATGCAATACTATCTATGAAATAAAAGTTGAATTCTATTTCAGCTTTGAGTGGTGCATTATTGGGAGAGGGGCTAGGGTTGAATTTTTCCTGGGATACAAGACTTCTTTAATTGCTGATCAGAATTGTTAGGGCTGTGTTTAATATTGCTCTAAATGTTGGTATAGTATATGTTTATAGTTAATGTCGATTTAAACGTTTCAAACCAAAATGAGCACTGGAATAAAGACCCTCAGCTACCAAGTAAGGCTTGGAGTTCTGTAGTTCTGTCTTTCTTGTATACTCCTGTGAAGTTTCTCAGGTGTAGTAGTGTGTATTGTTAAGGATCCAGCCCTCCAAATCTCCTATATATCGACAAAAATTAATTCACAAACACTAGGAGTAATAACTTGAATCTCCAATAAATAAGTAAATAATATGTATTGGAGGCATATTCTGATCACACATTGTTTCTTCCTTATCTATAATAATTGTCTGTTGCATATAAATCGGTGTGAATGCTGTGCCTTTAGCTCTCACAATCTACATATGTTCAATATCTTTCACTGTTATGTCCTGTTTGCCTCCTTTATTTATTAAGCAATGAGAGTCTCTTCCTTCTCTTCCACAGTTAAAGATAGTATTTCCACATAACTGTGTACTTCGCTGCCTGTCCTACAAGAATCTACAGAGCTGAGCGTGCCCGTATGACAAATCATCACTAGCAAGTTTATAAGGGTAAAAACAACCATAACAAACAGTTCTGCAAATTCAGTCTAAGCCAAATATTAAATCAATGTATGGGGATTTACTTTTTCTTTTCCGTAACAAACTCTGTCCTGCTCTGTTTATAACAGTCCCTGTAAAGGTTTATTGTCTCTGTCTTCATGACTTGTTCTTAGTTATCTTTGATTTAAGTGCAATAAAAAAAAAAGCAGATCGTCTACACTACCATAAATCCAACCTCAGATTCCCTCCCTCTCCCCTCTGTAATTAACAAGTTATACCTTACTCTGCCTGGCAGCCTGAATTCCAATCTAAACTGCTCTTTCCAGCTACTGCATTAGTAAATCTCCTTCTTTCCATACTTATAGTTCTATTTATCTAGGCTGTTGTTTTTTTTCCCTTCTTTTCATGCCCTGAAGATAATTTACTGTTAAATATTGAGTAAACATCTTATACTCTGACCAAAATCCAAGTTCTTACCTACACTTTGGAAAAAGGCCCGAGCTGAGAAAGTGATTTACCAGATGACAGATTTATCTAGATATTGAGTATTGCATTCACTGTTGGCCTCTTCCCCTGTATATACATATTTATATATATATATATATATATATATATATATATATATATATATATATATATATATGTATGTATATATATTTATTTATTTATTTATTTTTTATTTTTATTTTACATTTGTTAACCGGGATAATCCGACTGGATATATGTCCATTTTCAGCGGAGGCCCGGGGAGAAAAGCTCCAAGAGTAGTACATATAAAACATAAAGAAGGCAAAAAAGTACAAACGTTTAGGTTGGCTGAAAATGTAAGAAATACAATTTGCAACAGGATATCTTTTACAACAAGAAGTCAGCAGAAGACATTAATTATATAGTTATAGGAACTATATGATACTATCCTAGGAGATTATTAGTTAGATGAAAGGACGCGAGTAACAGTTAATATATTAGTGTAAGAATTAGCCAGGCTTAGTACAGTAGCAAGACCATTTGGAGCCCAGGTATAGTTTGAGCTTGGTTTTGAAGTGATACTGGGAAGAAATTGAGGTTATCTCAGGGGGTAATAAGTTCCAGGCCTTACCTAGGGAATTTGACATGAGAGAGTCTCCGGCTTGGTTGTTGGTTTTATAAGTCTGGATGAGCACCTTGTTGGAGGAACGAAGTGGTCTTGGATTGTTATACAGGGAAATTAGGGGTTTGAGTGAGGGAGTGTTATCAGGGGTGTAAATGATTTTGTGGGCTATGATCAGTTGGTTATATAACACGAGACTAGGAAGTTCAAGCCATCCAAGCTGAGTTAGGTTAATGCAGTGATGTGTCCTAAAAGGAAGGCCGGTGGCAAATCTGACAATATGATTATAACAGGTGGTAAGTTTATTTAGATTGGACTTGTTGTTATTTAGAAGGAGAGGTGACGATACAGAAGAGATGAGAGAAGGTGGGAGCAGACAATGGCTACCTTGGCTAGGGGAGTTAAGAAGTTCTTTAATCTATACAGTGGGCCTAGTTTTTTGTTAATGGTTTTGATTAGGTGGTTGACGTGTAGGTCATATTTTAAGTGGGTGTCAATGGTGACACCTAGTAGTTTAGTTGAAGGGTCAGGAGAGATAATAGTGCCATCTTTGGATTTAATTATGAGGTTAATGGGGGTGGACTTTAGTGTAGGTAAGAATATAAGCATTTTGGTCTTTTTTGGGTTTAGTAGTAGGTGGTGGTTGGATAGCCAGTTTTCTACAGTGTTGAAGGTAGTTTGGGTCCTTTGCTCTTACTCTGCAGGGGACGTGGCTGAACATATCAAAGTTGAGTCATCTGCATATTGAATGCAGTTGACATTAGGAATGGCAGTATGTAGATCATTTATGAAGATGGAGAATAACAGAGGGCCTAGAATAGACCCTTGTGGGACACCCATGTTAGTTGGTAATAAGGTGGACAGTTTTGAGTGCCAGAGTACAGCTTGTTGTCTACCACTTAGGTAGGACTCGAACCATTGAAGAGATTTGGGTTCTGGACAGAGTGGTCTTAGTGAGTGGATTAACAGTTGGTGATCCACCATATCAAAAGCTTTGGACAGATCCAGGAATAGAGCGGAGGAGATATGGTTATTATTACGATAGGAATTAATGGTGTCTGAGAAGGCTAATAGGGCTGTAGTTGTGCTATGGTGAGGTCTAAAGCCATGTTGGGTATCTGCCAGGAGATGGTTGTTAATTAAATGGTTCATGAACTGCTTTTGGATACATTTTTCCATTATTTTGGCTAGGGGAGAGAGTATGGCAATTGGCCTATAGTTGGATATTTCGGTAGAGCCTCCCCCTTTGTGGAGAGGGATGACATAAGAGATTTTCCAGATATTGGGAATTGTGGCTTCAGTTAGTGTGCGATTTATAAGTACTGAGATAGGATAGGCAATGTCGTCAGCTGATTTTTGTAGATATTCAGCTGGAAGTTGGTCAGCTGCAAGAGTGGTAGGCTTTAGTTTTTTAAGTAGGGTGTGTATAAATGAGGTAGCAATAGGTTGGAAGCTAAAATGTGGAAGATTAGTAGAGGTGGAGCAGTTTGGGCTGTAGGTGCTAGGTGGCAAGTTACTTGCTAGGGTTTGTATGGTCTCAGTGAAAAAGCCATTAAAGCTATCTGCAACTGATTCTGATGGTTTGTCAGTGAGGGCCTGAGGTACAGGGGTAGACTTTTACCAGGGTGTATTAGATTATTTAGTCCAGCCCAGAATTTTTAGGGTTTTTGGTGAAAGGACTGTAGATTGCTGAAGTATTTTTTTTTTGTCAAGTAGTACAAGTTTTTTAGTTTCATTCCTAAGTTGCCTATATAATATTTGATCCTGAGGGAGTTTTGTAGTTCGGCATAGAGCCCATGCTTTATCTCTGAGTTTAATTTTGAGCCTGGTCTCATTTGAGAGCCATGGTGCAGTTTTTGGCTTTATTTTTTAGAGCGGATGGGAGCATGACTGTCAAGAATCTCCAGAAATTTTTTGTTAAAATACATTACTGCTTCATCTAAGGGGAGGCTTTTAAGCATTGACCAATTGCAGTATTTTAGTTCAAGTTGGAACTTGGTTACGTCAAAATTTTTTTTGTTTCTGACATATCTTAGTAGTGATTGGTTGTGGTTAGATATTTTATGCCTAATTATGTATGTGAGATGATGATCACTAAGACTATCAGAGAGTGTACCATATGTATACATGTTGGGATGGTTATTTATGAACACCCAATCAAGTATACTTTCTTTCTGGTGGGGCTTGCTAGTTCTAGTCGGGGTGTTTATGACTTGCTTGAATGAACACTTTATCCATAAGGGTTTTCATTAGACAGCATTTTCCTTCTGATTGTTTAGCTTTTCAATTTTCTAATTAGCAGATTACTGAAATCACTGTCAGAGTTATCTTTTGTAATCAGACTGCTATAGTTTCCTTATACAGTAAGATAGCTTGCAAACCAGTAGTTAAGACCAGGAATGGAAACGTTTTGCTATCCATTCTTTTAGAGGTACTGTTTCCTATTAGATGTTGCTTCTTAACATGCTGAAGCTGAGTGATTATCAGTCTTCTGACATAATAGTGAGTTTATAAAAGTAAAGCTGCGAAAGGTTAATTCATAGGTAGAAACAGAATGATCATGAAGAAGAGGCTAGAAGAACAAACTAAAACCATCACAAAGTGAAGTATGTAAGCAGATTAAAATTAACAATTATATAGCTACTTACAGTGACTCTGGTGGACTATTAAAGACACATACCATGTAGATACTGGAATAAGGGAATGAATCAGTCCACCTACTCCTGTCACAGCTTAACAACACATTTTAATTCCATATCCCTTTCCCTGTCATCTTGATCAGGAAGAGAAAACTTGTTTGACTTATTAATTGGTGAGGTTGGGGTCTGGCATAATGGTTACAGTGTTCACCCGGCAAACAAGAAGTACAGGGTGTGATTCTCAATGAGTGAAATTAGCTACGCATAAAGTTACTCACAAGTGCAGATAGAGGATTTTGGTGAGAATGTAAAAAAGTAGGGGACCAAGGATAGAGCCTTGTGGTACACTGGTGGTGACTGAGAGCTAGGGAGAGAAGGTGGAGTGCCATTTTTACTGGCTGATACCTATTGGAGAGACAGCTGTTGAAACATAGAAGGGTAGGCTCTGAGAGACCTAATGAGGGCATTTGCAGTAGAACTTTGCTGTGATTCACTGTGTTGAAGGCTTTAGGCAGGTCTAGAATTAGGAGGAGGCAAATGTGCAGTCATCTCTTACTTTACTGACAGTATCTATAAATTACTGTGTTAGTATTATTGCAGGGATGTAAACCATGTTGTGTGTGGAACAGGAGTTCTTTCTACAGGAGATAGTTAAGCAATTGAATTTGAAGACATTTTTCAAGTAATTTGGAGAGGTAGAATAAGAGTGCTGTAGGTCTAAAGTTATTGATGTTTGTTGAATTTCCTTCTTTGATTAGAATGATAATGTGTGTTTTATTTCCAGACAGAGAGAACATGGGATTTCCTGGAATGACCTGTTTATAAAAACTGAGACAAGGTAGGAAATGCTATAGGCTACTATTTTAAGGTACTCACTTGGAAGGTCAACAGCTGAAGTTGAGCATGGTTTGAACTTGTTTAAGAGTAGTTTTATATAGGTTGTGGGCACAGGTTTAAAGGTGAAAGTGGATGTGGTGATCTCTGGCTCTAGGGC
Source organism: Protopterus annectens (assembly GCF_019279795.1). NCBI lineage: Eukaryota > Metazoa > Chordata > Ceratodontiformes > Protopteridae > Protopterus > Protopterus annectens. The sequence goes on along the minus strand of NC_056726.1, from coordinate 231,616,144 downwards.
AGGGATAGGATTAGATGAGAAGGAACCCTTGGTTTGACACACAATGCTATCTATGAAATAAAAGTTGAATTCTATTGCAGTTTTGAGTGGTGCATTATTGGGAGAGGGGCTAGGGTTGAATTTTCTCTGGGATACAAGACGTCTTTAATTGCTGATCAGAATTGTTAGGGCTGTGTTTAATATTGCTCTAAATGTTGGTATAATATATTTTTATAGTTAATGTCGATTTAAATGTTTCAAACCAAAATGAGCACTGGAATAAAGACCCTCAGCTACCAAGTAAGGCTTGGAGTTCTGTAACTCTGTCTTTCTTGTATATTCCTGCGAAGTTGCTCAAGTCTAGTAGTGTGTATTGTTAAGGATCCAGCCCTCCAAATCTCCTATATATCGACAAAAATTAATTCACAAACACTAGGAGTAATAACTTGAATCTCCAATAAATAAGTAAATAATATGTACTGGAGGCATATTCTGATCACGCATTATTTCTTCCTCATCTATAATAATTGTCTGTTGCATATAAATCGGTGTGAATGCTGTGCCTTTAGCTCTCATAATCTACATATGTTCAATATCTTTCACTGTTATGTCCTGTTTGCCTCCTTTATTTATTAAGCAATGAGAGTCTCTTCCTTCTCTTCCACAGTTAAAGATAGTATTTCCACATAACTGCGCACTTCGCTGCCTGTCCTACAAGAATCTACAGAGATGAGCATGCCCGTATGACAAATCATCACTAGCAAGTTTATAAGGGTAAAAACAACCATAACAAACAGTTCTGCAAATTCAGTCTAAGCCAAATATTAAATCAATGTATGGGGATTTACTTTTTCTTTTCCGTAACAAACTCTGTCCTGCTCTGTTTATAACAGTCCCTGTACAGGTTTATTGTCTCTGTCTTCACAACCTGTTCTTAGTTATCTTTGATTTAAGTGCAATAAAAAAAAAAGCAGATCGTCTACACTACCATAAATCCAACCTCAGATTCCTTCCCTCTCCCCTCCATAATTAACAAGTTATACCTTACTCTGCCTGGCAGCCTGAATTCCAATTTAAACTGCTCTTTCCAGCTACTGCATTAGTAAATCTCCTTCTTTCCATACTTATAGTTCTATTTATCTATGCTATTGTTTTTTTCCTTCTTTTCATGCCCTGAAGATAATTTACTGTTAAATATTGAGTAAACATCTTATACTCTGACCAAAATCTAAGTTTATTACCTACACTTTGGAAAAAGGCCCAAGCTGAGAAAGTGATTTACCAGATGACAGATTTATCTAGATATTGAGTATTGCATTCACTGTTGGCCTCTTCCCCTGTATATATATAAATATATATATATATATATATATATATATTTTGTTCTAATGGGTTGTAATATTTTCCCTCTAAAATCCCTTTCCTAATTAAACTTCTCAACAGTTTCATTTATTGGTACCTTAGCTTCCAGCTGTCTACACTCAGCCACTTGCACTAGCCAGGTAATGTGGGAATCTGTTAACCTCATCAACGTCTTACTAGAGTGCTTTACAAATATTTCCCCCATTCAGTTTGAGATGGGTAAAGCCCACTATATTCGCCCTTGCTGTTGCTCAGTTACACTTTGCTGCCCGTCATGGGTTCACTAATGATATAACCTCCATTTGCATCTCCCACAATTACCTCATTACCAGTCAAAAGGGAATTAGTTAGTCTTTACAAATCACTACTTTTCATCAGAGCCTTCCCTATCTCCTCCTAACTCATAACCAGTCCTCTTGCTACCAAATCATGTTTCCCATCACACTTAGTAGGAAATACCACTTTACAATATTTTCTCCCTTTAGTTGCATTCCTTACCCAAACCACTCTCCCTTTCAGCATTTGATTTGTTGAACCACTTAACCTCTAGTTCTCCTGACTCACACAGTTCCACACCTAATACATCACCTTTCATTCCATCATTATACTTCCTCTGTTATATCACTGCACGTCTAACCCTCATGCACCTCTCTTCTGTACATGAACTTCTGTGTTACCATCATAATCCTAACTCTAACTGTTGAGAAAGCTCTCTCTTCTTCTGTATTTCACTACTCTTTTGATATACTCACTGCATCTCCAGAAAAACTGTCTACTCACAACTACAAATTCCTATGTTACGTACCAGCATCTTCTTCTCTGTGTTACTCCGGCCTTTTTCTCACTTTACCACATTCATCTCCCACTTACACAAAATAAACATCCCATACTCTTGCTTACATAATGATTTCAATAAGGAACTCTACTCCCAAACAAACCATATTCCATATAGCATTTCTCCTTACCTCTTTCTACACTTTTATATGTTCCAACAAAAAATATCCAACACACTGTATAACCCCTACTTAAAATTAAACTTTTATTTTCTTATTTTTTATTAAACTTTGGTTTTAAACATAGGTAGAAACCCAAATATCACATCACTTACACAACCCTTGTCAAACCTAGATCTCACAACATACCCCTGTACTCTACCCTGCAATCTCCTTTCTTCCATGTTCCTAAACAAGCACCCAACTCATAGACTTTTCCTTTTTTACATGAACTGCAATGAAATACATGAGCTACATACTTGGGTTACACTCCCAAAATATTAGTTTTAATGGAAACCTGGCTGAAGCCCAGTATTAAGAATGATGACATACTTCCCAGGCTACATCTTGTGACTAGATAGATTAAAGCATAAAGCAAAGGGCATGGCTGTTTTATAGAATAAATTCCCAGTATTCTCACCATACACAATCTGCCCTCCTTTCTTCATTTCACTCTTAAAATCAGTGAACACTAAAATAACTGTGTCTTATCACTATTTACATTCCCCTGGGAACAACAACTCCAAGGAACTTCTATTTTGGATATTTACTGGTATCAACCAAGAAACCATCATCTTAGGTGATATAAATGTTGACTGGAAATCTAGTTTTACTGCCTAACCCATTTCTGTCATAAATATATATAACTCTTCACGTCTCCATACAGATAAAGCAAATACTCCAGTTGTTCTTCTAATCTAGTCTGGGCCCTTGCATCTGAACCAAGTAAAATTCTCTTTCTCTTGTACACTCCAAAACCCTGTGAGTGACCACATCAAAATTTCTCTTAAAGCTTTTCACCTCACACACAAAATGATCACTGCTATAACATAAAAATAAAGTAAAACAAATGCTGAAAGCTTGCAACCGGCATTTACTACAAAACTCTCTATATGGATAAAGTTGTTCCATAGATTCAAAAGCATATACCAGGCTAATGACCACAAGGGCCTATATAAGCCTAGTCATGCAATCTAACCAATTGAGCCCCTACTTCTATAGGTTATGTAGGGGGGTGTTATTTTGGGCATTACTGTCTGCCTCTGTCTATCAGAGATATAGGAGCCAGACTAGGGGTGAATTTTCAATTTCCCATCCATTGGTCAAGGTATACTTAAATAGTGTTAGTGATGGACTCTATTTCACATGGATGGGAAGCCTATTTTAGAGGATGGAGATCCTCTGTGACACATATCTCTCTTGCCAACATGCCTTATTTATGTTGTAAGCAAAATTTAAATCTTTGGATCTAGTGGTTCTGATGCTGTTCATTTTGTGGATGCTCAAATGGTCAATCAGAGCTGGATCCAAGGATGCCTTGTAATATCAATAACCTGTAGTAGACCAAGTGTAGAGGTAGAGTTTTAAGACAAGCTATATAGGGTAATGTATTATACCTTGGATTCTCCTGGTAAGGAACCTTTGTGTGTATTCCAACTGCTGCATATGGCTGGTCAGTTACATTCTGAAGGGGGCATTATACTCAATTAAATGTCTGATAAGGGTCAAATAAAGTATGACTGACTTCTTGGATCTGGATTCTATGCCGTTACTTATATGCTGGGCAACATGGAATGATTTTCTTACTACCATAGCCATATTACTGTCTCCAAATGTTCTGAGATCTCTGACTACCAAGTCACCTCTAAGGGAGGGTCTTATCGATGGAGTAATTATCCTGGGTAGACGTTTTCCAAAAAGGCACTATAATGCATTTCTTGGCATTTTAGTCTGTGATTTTCACACCAGTCAGTTGTCTGTGTTAGACCCTCATGTAAGACACTTGTGTCATGGGTGAATCTTTGATAGCTCCCAATTTATAGTCATCTACGAACTTGGTCAGCCAAAGGACCTTGACATTAATATTTACTCCAAGAAGTAGATGCCAAATTGAAGTAGTCCCAGTATGGATCCTTGAGGTACTCCACTGGAGACTGGTGTTCTTAGTGCTGGTGGTATCATCAATTCTGACTTTGTGGGTCCTGTATGTGAACCAGTTGGCAATCCGGTGAGTTATGTAGGGGATTATGCCCTGTTTGGTGAGTTTGTCAACCATACCCAAGTAGAGTATTCTATTGAATGCCTTAGCAAGGTTCAGACAGGTATTATGCACTATTATTCCCTCATTCACTGCATTGTTGACCTTCTCAAATCCACCAGGTTTAGGAGGTATGACCTTCCTTTGACAAAGCCGGACTGAGTTGAAACCAGTGTCTGAAGGTCACCTATGTCTTTGTTGATCATTTCCATGATGATTCATTCCATGGATTTGCATATTGGATTAGTCAGACTAATAGGTCTGTAGTTTTTGGGGTTGGTTGATGGTCCACCCTTGTTTAGTGGGATAACCATTGCAGCCTATATATATCGCATGGTACAAAGCACATTTTGAAGCTATAGTTGAAAAGTCACTCAAGTGACCATGATAGGTCATGTTTAAAGCTATTTAGGAGGCATCTTGGGAAGCTTACTTCTTCTAATTCCTCTATGCCATGCTACCTCTTATACCTCTTACAAACTACCCCCTTCTTTCCTTTCCCCCACCTCCATCCCTAGCACCCATCCTCACTCTACCAGATCTCACGTTCACACTATATCCTCCTCTCTAGTTCAACCAAACCCACTTCACTGCTTCAAACTAAAGCTTCTACCCTCCTCAATAAAACATCACATACCTAAAGTAATATTGCACTTCCCACAAAACTCAAGGTGCAAACCCAAACCCCTGCTCCCATTCCCCTTTGACTGCCTATGCTTAGCTGGGGATATACACCCCAACCCCAGACCTAATACCAGCAACAATCCACTTCCCCTATCACAACCAATATTACCAACCCTAAATATCTCAAATTCCTAACCATCGATGCCCAAAGTCTAAAAAACAAAATAGCCCACTTCCATGCCTGGCTATACCATACCCTACCTGACATAGTAGCTGTCTCTGAGACATGGCTAAAACCCAACATTTCTGACTCCGAAATCCTACCCCCTGGGTTTCAAGCTCTCAGATATGACAGCCAAAACAGGAAAGGAGGAGGAGTAGCCTTAATCTACTCCAGCCTACTCTCTATCACTCCCTACCAAAATCATATTCCTCAGTTCAACAATGCCAAACTAGTCATAGGAATACTCAAAATAAATAACTAAAAAAGCATTTGTGTTATAGCCTTCTATATCCCCCTGGAAACAATACGACTACACTTGAAGAAATTCTTCTATGGGCCTCAACTAATATTAAGCTTGAGACATACATATTAGGAGATGCAAACATCGACTGGGACAGAATTAATAGCAATAATCCCTCCATATCGATCAAGCTATTCAATTTCACTCAACTTACAAATGCAATTACTAGACCCAATAAAAATAACCTCCCAGGCTTCATACTTGACTGGATTAGACTCTCACCCACATACATTCTCCCACACTAGCACCTTACCAGACTCCATTAGTGATCACTTGCCAGCCTTCATCCATAGAGCAACCCCCTCCACCCCTCACCTACACCAATATATCCATACACGAAACCTCACAAACTTTATCCCCAAAACTTTCTCCACTTCTCTCATACTAATAAACTGGGACAATCTAAAAACTCTTCCTCTAGACAAAGCCATTGAATTCTTCAACTCAATCTTCTTAAATACCCTTAACTCCCAAGCCCCTCTAAGAACAAAACGTATAAAACCCAATTCCGCCCCATGGCTTACTAAAGATACCAAAGCACTTATGCAACAAAGGAACAAGACCTGGAAACTTTACCATCACAATAAGCACCCTGACACCCTTCTTAAATATAAACAACTCTGCAACCTAGCCAAAAAACATATTATACAGGATAAAAAAATCATACTATACCAAAGTCCAGTCTAATCATTCCAAGAAGCCTAAACAATTTTGGAACTCCATCAACTCTCTTCTCAACCCAGGTAACAAAAACAATCCTTGCCCTGACACTAGTACATATGACCCAGAAATAGCTACTCTATTCAGCTCCTTCATTACTAACTCCATAGCAGAACTCACCAAGACCTTCCCAAACAACAACTCCTCCCCGCAACTCAAACTCTCTCCCCAACCTTCCATCCCTAAGACTCCTCCCATATTTCATCTCAAACCCATCTCCACCTCATATATAAAAAAACTTCTCTCTAAGCTTAAGCCATGCTCCAATGCCCCTGACAACATTCCCTCACTCTTTCTAAAACTTCCAGCAGATGGTATCACCATCCTCATTAGCACTCTCAATAATAGATCCATACAGGAATCATATGTCCCCAAACTGTGGTGTGCAGCCTTTATCCTACCTCTCCATAAAGGAGGCAAAAATAATAACATCTCCAACTTCTGACCCATAGCCATTCTCTCCCCTATTTCAAAAATTCTCGACAAATGTATCCACCTCCAGCTCATGCCTTTACTTACAAATAAGCAACTCCTTACCCCAACACAACTTGGGTTCTGTCCTGGCCATAGCAAAATAACTGCTCTTCTTTCTTTCCTAGACATAGTAAACCATGCCTGTGACTCTGGAGAACTTGTATCCACAGTCCTCCTCGACCTCTCCAAAGCTTTTGATACAGTCTCCTATACCCACCTCCTAAACCACCTTTCTAATCTTAATCTCTCACAAAACACCCTTACCTCATTCAGCAGCTACTTCTCTGACAGATCTTAGGCTGTGAAATGGAAAACTGGCACCTCAGCCTTCCTTTCTACCCCGACCTGAGTACCCCAGGGATCCATACTCAGCCCAATTCTCTTTAATATCTTTATTAATGATTTCAATGCAACCATTCCTAACACTAAGATAGTACAATATGCAGATGACTCAACTTTAGTTTGCTCTGCTTCTAACCTCCCTGAGCACCAAACAAAATCTCAAACTGCCTTCTCAACTACTGAGATCTGGATGCTTCAAAAATCACCTCTCTCTGAATGCCAACAAATCTAAAATTCTACTGTTCTCTCCCTCAAAACAGTCTCTCTTGACAAAACCTCTTTCAGTATTATCAGCCATGCCAACTCCACCATAGAAGTTGTTCCTTTTGCTAAACTTCTTGGGGTTACTACTGATGAACACCTAAAATTCGATACACATATTCAGCTAAATATTAAGAAAACACATCAAAAACTTGGTATGCTGTACAGAAACTCCCATTTTCTCTTCCCTTCTACAAGACAGACCCTTACCACAACTGACTTACTACTTTCACTGATGTATGGTGCTCCCCTACTAACCAATCTATCTTCCTCTATCTCTTCTAAACTGAAAACCTGTTACAACAAAATCTCAAACTTCGCCACCAAATCTAAATACTCCAGCTACCACTGTATACCTCTCCACCTCAATGGCTAGAACTTCCCAACTGCATTGACTACCTCCAACTCACTACAGCCCACAAGCTTATTTTAAACCAACTAAATGCTCAGCACTAACAAACATCTTACCATCATACACCCCACACAAAACTCTAAGATCTGCCCATCAAAATCTAATTTCTGTATACAAACCAAATCATCCCGCTGGTCAGCTTCTCCTATCCTTTTTACTTAGCCAAAAAATGGAATTCACTCACTTCTTCTCTAAGAATTTCTGAAAACTTTGAACACTTCAAAACCCAGCTCCATTCCTACCTCTCCTATAATTGGAAATGCAATTGCACTCCACCTACCTAATCTGTTTATTACATGAATGCATTCATCACATATAAGGTACCTTCCACCTTTACCCTTCCCTTTTAGGGTATTAATCTTATTTACTGCCTTCTTACAAATGATACCTTTATACCATTCACAGATGATTTAAAACCTCTGTGCAATTTTACTCTGTACTACTTGTTCTCTAATCTGTAAGCATGTAAATATGTATTGCATATTTTGCTGTTTTACTTTGCTTAGTTTTCTATATATTAGTAATTTGCTTAATTGGTACTATTTCTGCTATGTACTGTGGAACTTTTCTCCCTGGGTCTGCACTGAAAACAGGCTCCTTGAGCCCAGTGGACCTCACCAGTCATCAAACTGGAAATAAATAAATAAATAAATAAATTTATGGGTCCATTGAGGCTGTGTTTTTGGCCATCTGGGAAACAAAGTAATATGAATAGAACCCCTACCAAAAAGGTAGAAATAGAAACATTTTGGAGAAATATTTCTGAAGACTGTGTGGAACTTAATAAAGCTGCTGGATGGACAGGAAAATTAAAAGAAACAGTAAAGAATTCAATTATTGAGGATATGAAATGTGATAAAGACATGGACAGGGAAATTAATGCAAAATTAAGAAAAGCTCCAAAATGGAAAACTGCAGGCCAGGCATAAATACATTACCTAACTTCTCAAAAAGAGTGTTGACATCTTTATACAAATATTTATCCCTGAGTAAGAATTATGTATATGAACTTCTCAAATAAATATCAATGTGGTTAACAACAAGAAAAATGATGCTCCTATGTAAGAGTGAACCCATATGCCATTCTAAAACTATAGACTACTAACTTGCCCTCAGATGATATGCAAACTATATACTGGAATTAATACAAAGTTTATAGTCATTCAGAAAAAAAAATGCAATCCTGTCAACAAAGCAAAATAATAACAAAACTAAGTCATACAGAACAAAGAATTATTTTTTGCTAAATAACACCTTAAATAGAAAATTATAAAAAGGAGAAGAATCAAAATATGGCATAGATAGATTACAAAAGACACATTTGACAGCATCCCACATTCATGGCTAAAGGAGTGCTTATATAAGATACATCCTACATTGTTGAAATACATTACAGTGACCATGAAATATTGGTAAACCACTTTGCAAATTATTATCCCAGGGATGCAAATTCAAAAGGGGGGTATTCCCGGGAGATTGTTTGTCACCGCTACTGTTGTGTCTTCTTCTTAACTGATTAAGCTCTTTACTTAACAGATTAGACCATGGTTACAATTTGGCTTCCAGAAAACAACCTTATTTAAGGGCTTCTCATATACTTTTTGTGAATGACTTAAAACGGTATAGTTCATCAGATGAGGAGTTGAAAGCATTACTTCAAGTGGTGAAAACTTTCTCAGAAAATATAACAATGTAATTTAGTCTTAATAAATGTGCAAAAGCAATGTTTAAAACAGGAATGTTCCAGTACCAAGAAAATATTAATTTGGGACATGAATGTGATGTAAAGGAACTTGAGCAGGACAGGGTGAATAAATATTTGGTTATTGATGAAGGATCAGCAATAAACATGAACAAATGCAAATAAAACTCAGTAAGGAATACTTCAGAAGACTAAAACTAAGACTGAAAACAGTCTTGCCATGTAGGAATAAATTCTAAGCTATAAACAAATTTACTCTTCCTGTTCTAACTTACAGCTTTAGGGTGACTGGCTGGCTCCAAAAGGTACATGATCAGTTGGGGAGGAAAACAAGAAAAAGACTTTGTGGCTGTCAAATGATATATAACAAATCAATTTATACCAAGATTAAATGTTCCTCATTTTGAAGGGGCATTTGACTCCTCAGAATTAATTACATGTATAGATTTTCAGCTGTGGGACTGCATATATATCTACCGACATCATCAGATTCGACCATTTTGAAAGTTTTAAAACATGAGGAAAAGAGGTCTAAGGTGCCTGCCCCGCTTAGCTTAGCAGAAGCATATTGATGACAAGTGAAAATTGAAATCAAACAGCAAATGAATGTGCCAAAAAGCAAAAGAAAGATTATAAGGAAATGAAATGTGGAAAAGGCATACATATTGTGGCAAGTACAAAGATCTCCTGGAGCAACCTCATGCTGATCAGGATTTGACACAGGAATGTTATGGAGAGGTGAAATGAAACCAAAACATGAAGGTTAATAATGGAGACCTATTATAGTAGACAACATACACATAAAAGTTTACAAAGTCCATTGAACAAGTGGGAAAAAACATTAAAATACTGAAGTAGTTGAGAAGCCCTGGAAAGGTGAACTACAAAGCATTGTAGAGAACAATGAAGTTTATATCACATGGGATTATCCATTACCAACAGTTCAAAAAACAAAAAATAGATGGGGAAAACTAGATAAAGTAGTCCAGGAAAAAAGACAAAAGTAGCATTGATCACTGAAATTCCTGCATACAGTGATTATAGTTGGACTCTCCCAGCAAACAAATGGAAATAAATAAGTAAATAAATAATAAATAATAACGTCATGTACAGATATACTAAGTCCAGGATTTTTAGGTAGAAATGAGAGCAATGTAGAAGAAGGATACTCAGGCAAATCCTGTAGTGGTAGGAGCAACGGGTCTAATAAAAAATTATTTACAGTCATATTCAGATATACTACCATTAAATGTTGCCCTGAATGAATTGTAGGAGTCAGTTCTTGGCAGGTGCTGATTTGAGCACTTTTGGATAACACCAAGGGCTGAAACAATACTAATTTCATGAAGTTTAATCATACGCGACTTAGAACTGGGGTCAATTCCTGTCATGTTGCTAGAAACCTAAAAGACTTGGAGAGATTAAATGGAGTAAGTCTTTTGATCATGGCATTTTATTGTTCACGTGGTAGAATTTACCTGAATCTTTCTTCTATATTTTCTTTTATATGAATTCTGGCCTAGACATATTCACTGTGGCAGTACAAAATGAAAGACTGCCTTCATACCTTGGTGCCCTCAGCCTTACAAATTGCAAGGTGCAACATTACTGGCTAGTTCACCATTGCATATTATCAGCTATGATGTCTATATCATTGTAAGCCTTTTTTTTCATTTTATTTTTGACCTCTTCTCCAGGTAGCAGTTTGCCCCAAACAATGTGATATATCTATTACTTACAGTTAATATATCTCCCCTTATCTTTTGAGTTCACTGACAGAGCAGAATGACTTTTAGTGATTGTATTTCCAAGCCTTTAATGGAAGTTAAAGTACACCTGATATTTCTGTCATCTGTCTACTTAGATGAAGCATTAACATTGACCCTTATGGTACTGCCTACTTCCATTCCCTATATTTCATTGGCTCTATACTATGAAGCTTCAAATTTATGAAACAACCCAGAAGAAACTTCAAATCAATGAAATTCAAAAAATATTTTTTTGGGGGGTGTCAATTCTTGTGTACCCCCCACCCAGTTAGACTTTACCTCCACATCTCTGACCCCAATACTATTGCAGAGAAATGAGAAAGTCAGTGCAAAATGGAAATTGCATTGGCCAGTGATTTGCTTTAGATATATCCAGCCAGACAGAATTCAACAGCTAGGAGACAAATCTGGTGAC